>NW_024395436.1:0-12152 GCF_016617805.1 Bactrocera tryoni | reverse complement strand
TAATTAGCCTCATTCATTTTACCGAAGTTGACATAAAGCCATAACGGCAGTGCATTAAGAAGAATCCAACAATCTTATATTCAGGTATAAAGTGGATTTTCTTGTATATACACATTTAGCAGTCGATATTGAGTTGCTTTAAGTCATTAGTTTAAAATATTTAAGTGAATTAACCTTCTTCATCTTACCGAAGTTGACGTAAAGCCATAACGGCAGTGCATTTGCAAGAATTCGACAATCTTATATTCAGGTATAAAGTCGATTTTCTTGTATATACACATTTATCAGTCGATATTGAGTTGCTTCAAATCATTAACACCAAATATTTAAGTTAATTAGCCTCATTCATTTTACCGAAGTTGACATAAAGCCATAACGGCAGTGCATTTAGAAGAATCCAACAATCTTATATTCAGGTATAAAGTCGATTTTCTTGTATATACACATTTAGCAGTCGATATTGAGTTGCTTTAAATCATTAGTTTAAAATATTTAAGTCAATTAACCTTCTTCATCTTACCGAAGTTGACGTAAAGCCATAACGGAAGTGCATTTGCATGAATTCGACAATCTTATATTCAGGTATAAAGTCGATTTTCTTGTATATACACACTTAGCAGTCGATATTGAGTTGCTTTAAATCATTAGATTAACATATTTAAGTAAACTAGCCTTCTTCATCTTACCGAAGTTGACATAAAGCCATAATGGCAGTGCATTTGCAAGAATTCGACAAACTTATATTCAGGAATAAAGTCGATTTTCTTGTATATGCACACTTAGCAGTCGATATTGAGTTGCTTTAAATCATTAGATTAACATATTTAAGTTAATTAGCCTTATTCATTTTGCTGAAGTTGACATAAAGCCATAACGGCAGTGCATTTGGAAGAATTCGACAATCTTATATTCAGGTATAAAGTCGATTTTCTTGTATATACACATTTAGCAGTCGAAATTGAGTTGTTTAAATCATTAGTTTAACACATTTAAGTTATTTAGCCTTCTTTAACTAACAGAAGTTGACGTAAAGCCATAACGACGGTGCATTTGGAAGAATTCGACAATCTTATATTCAGGTATAAAGACGATTTTCGTGTATATACATATTAAGCAGGCGATATTGAGTTGCTTTAAATCATTAGTGTAACATATTTAAGTTAATTAACCTTCTTCGTCTTGCTGAAGTAAACATAAAGCCATAACGGCATGGTATTTGCAAGAATTCGACAATCTCATATTCAGGTATAAAGACGATTTTCTTGTATATACACATTTAGCAGTCGATATTGAGTTGCTTCAAATCATTAACGTAAATATTTAAGTTAATTAACCTTCTTCATCTTGCTGAAGTTGACATAAAGCCATAACGGCAGTCCATTTGGAAGAATTCGACAATCTTATATTTAGGTATAAAGTCGATTTTCTTGTATATACACATTTAGCAGTCGAAATTGAGTTGTTTAAATCAATAGTTTAACACATTTAAGTTATTTAGCCTTCTTTAACTAACAGAAGTTGACGTAAAGCCATAACGACGGTGCATTTGGAAGAATTCGACAATCTTATATTCAGGTATAAAGACGATTTTCGTGTATATACATATTAAGCAGGCGATATTGAGTTGCTTTAAATCATTAGTGTAACATATTTAAGTCAATTGACCTTCTTCATCTTACCGAAGTTGACATAAAGCCATAACGGCAGTGCATTTGGAAGAATTCGACAATCTTATATTCAGGTATAAAGTCGATTTTCTTGTATATACACATTTAGCAGTCGATATTGAGTTGCTTAAAATCATTAGTTTAACATATTTAAGTCAATTGACCTTCTTCGTCTTACCGAAGTTGACATAAAGCCATAACGGCAGTGCATTTGGAAGAATTCGACAATCTTATATTCATGTATAAATTCGATTTTCTTGTATATACACATTTAGCAGTCGATATTGAGTTGCTTTAAATCATTAATTTAACATATTTAAGATAACAAACCTTCTTCATCTTACTGAAGTTGACATAAAGCCATAACGGCAGTGCATTTGGAAGAATTCGATAATCTTATATTCAGGTAAAAAGTCGATTTTCTTGTATATACAAATTAAGCAGTCGATATTAAGTTGCTTTAAATCATTAGTTTAACATCTTTAAGTTAATTTACTTTCTTCATCTTACTGAAGTTGACATAAAGCCATAACGGCAGTGCATTTGGAAGAATTCGACAATCTTATATTAAGGTGTAAGTCGATTTTCTTGTATATACACATTTAGTAGTCGATATTGAGTTGCTTTAAGTCATTAATTTGACAAACTTAAGTTAACTAACCTTCTCCATCTTACCGAAGTTGACGCAAAGCCATAACTGCAGTGTATTTGGAAGAATTCGACCACCTTATAATCTGGTATAAAGTCAATTTTCTTGTATAAATATACACATTTAGTAGTCGATGTTGAGTTGCCCTGAATCACTAATTTAACATATTTAAGTTAATTAACCTTCTACATTTTATTGAAGCTGATATAAAGCCATAACGGCAGTCTATTTGGAAGAATTCGACAATCTTATATTCAGGTATAAAGTCGATTTTCTTGTATATACACATTTAGTAGTCGATATTGAGTTGCCCTGAATCACTAATTTAACATATTTAAGTTAATTAACCTTCTTCATCTTACTGAAGTTGACATAAAGCCATAACGGCAGTGCATTTGGAAGAATTCGAGAATCTTGTATTCAGGTATAAAGTAGATTTTCTTGTATATACACATTTAGCAGTCAATATTGAGTTGCTTCTAATCATTAGCATCAAATATTTAAGGTAATTAACCTTCTTCATCTTGCTGAAGTTGACATAAAGCCATAACGGCAGTGCATTTGGAAGAATTCGACAATTTTGTATTCAGGTATAAAGTCGATTTTCTTGTATATACACATTTAGCAGTCGATATTGAGTTGCCCTGAATCACTAATTTAACATATATAAGTTAATTAACCTTCTTCATCTTACTGAAGTTGACATAAAGCCATAACGGCAGTGCATTTTGAAGAATTCGACAATCTTATATGCAGGTATAAAGTCAATTTTCTTTTATATAGCTTGCTTCAAATCATTAAAATCAAATATTTAAGATAATTAAACTTCTTCATCTTGCTGAAGTTGACGTAAAGCTATAACGGCAGTGCATTTGGAAGTATTAGATAATCTTACATTCAGGTATAAAGTAGATTTTCTTGTATATACATATTTAGCAATCGATATTGATTTGCTTTAAATCATTAATGTAACTTATTTAAGTTAACTAGCCTCCTTCATCTTACCGAAGTTGACAGAAAGCCATAACGGCAGTGCATTTAGAAGAATTCGACAATTTTATATTCAGGTATAAAATAGATTTTCTTGTATATACACATTCAGCAGTCGATATTGAGTTGCTTCAAATCATTAACATCAAATATATAAGTTAATTAACCTTCTTCATCTTACTGAAGTTGACATAAAGCCATAACGGCAGTGCATTTTGAAGAATTCGACAATCTTATATGCAGGTATAAAGTCGATTTTCTTTTATATAGTTTGCTTCAAATCTTTAAAATCAAATATTTAAGATAATTAAACTTCTTCATCTTGCTGAAGTTGACGTAAAGCCATAACGGCAGTGCATTTGGAAGAATTAGATAATCTTACATTCAGGTATAAAGTAGATTTTCTTGTATATACATATTTAGCAATCGATATTGATTTGCATTAAATCATTAATGTAACTTATTTAAGTTAACTAGCTTCCTTCATCTTACCGAAGTTGACATAAAGCCATAACGGCAGTGCATTTGGAAGAATTCGACAATCTTATATTCAGGTATAAAGTCGATTTTCTTGTATATACACATTTAGTAGTCGATATTGAGTTGCCCTGAATCACTAATTTAACATATTTAAGTTAATTAACCTTCTTCATCTTACTGAAGTTGACATAAAGCCATAACGGCAGTGCATTTGGAAGAAGTCGACACTCTTATATTCAGGTGTAAAGTAGATTTTCTTGTATATACACATTTAGCAGTCGATATTGAGTTGCATCAAATCATTAACGTCAAATATTTGAGTTAATTGGCCTTCTTCATTTTACTGAAGTTGACATAAAGCCATAACGGCAGTGCATTTGAAAGAATTCGACAATCTTATATTCAGGTATAAAGTCGATTTTCTTGAATATACACATTCAGCAGTCGATATTGAGATGCCCTAAATCACTAATTTAACATACCTAAGTTAATTAACCTTCTTCATCTTACTGAAGTTGACATAAAGCCATAACGGCAGTGCATTTGGAAGAATTCGACAATCTTATATTCAGGTATAAAGTCAATTTTCTTGTATATACACATTTAGTAGTCGATATTGAGTTGCCCTGAATGACTAATTTAACATATTTAAGTTAATTAACCTTCTTCATCTTACTGAAGTTGACATAAAGCCATAACGGCAGTGCATTTGGAAGAATTCGACAATCTTGTATTCAGGTATAAAGTAGATTTTCTTGTATATACACATTTAGCAGTCAATATTGAGTTGCTTCTAATCATTAGCATCAAAAATTTAAGGTAATTAACCTTCTTCATCTTGCTGAAGTTGACATAAAGCCATAACGGCAGTGCATTTGGAAGAATTCGACAATTTTGTATTCAGGTATAAAGTCGATTTTCTTGTATATACACATTTAGCAGTCGATATTGAGTTGCCCTGAATCACTAATTTAACATATATAAGTTAATTAACCTTCTTCATCTTACTGAAGTTGACATAAAGCCATAACGGCAGTGCATTTTGAAGAATTCGACAATCTTATATGCAGGTATAAAGTCAATTTTCTTTTATATAGCTTGCTTCAAATCATTAAAATCAAATATTTAAGATAATTAAACTTCTTCATCTTGCTGAAGTTGACGTAAAGCCATAACGGCAGTGCATTTGGAAGTATTAGACAATCTTACATTCAGGTATAACGTTGATTTTCTTGTATATACATATTTAGCAATCGATATTGATTTGCTTTAAATCAGTAATGTAACTTATTTAAGTTAACTAGCCTCCTTTATCTTACCGAAGTTTACATAAAGCCATAACGGCAGTGCATTTGGAAGAATTCGACAATTTTGTATTCAGGTATAAAGTCGATTTTCTTGTATATACACATTCAGCAGTCGATATTGAGTTGTTTAAATCATTAACATCAAATATATAAGTTAATTAACCTTCTTCATCTTACTGAAGTTGACATAAAGCCATAACGGCAGTGCATTTTGAAGAATTCGACAATCTTATATGCAGGTATAAAGTCGATTTTCTTTTATATAGCTTGCTTCAAATCATTAAAATCAAATATTTAAGATAATTAAACTTCTTCATCTTGCTGAAGTTGACGTAAAGCTATAACGGCAGTGCATTTGGAAGTATTAGACAATCTTACATTCAGGTATAAAGTAGATTTTCTTGTATATACATATTTAGCAATCGATATTGAGTTGCTTTAAATCATTAATGTAACTTATTTAAGTTAACTAGCCTCCTTCGTCTTACCGAAGTTGACATAAAGCCATAACGGCAGTGCATTTGGAAGAATTCGACAATCTTATATTCAGGTATAAAGTCGATTTTCTTGTATATACACATTTAGTAGTCGATATTGAGTTGCCCTGAATCACTAATTTAACATATTTAAGTTAATTAACCTTCTTCATCTTACTGAAGTTGACATAAAGCCATAACGGCAGTGCATTTGGAAGAAGTCGACACTCTTATATTCAGGTGTAAAGTAGATTTTCTTGTATATACACATTTAGCAGTCGATATTGAGTTGCATCAAATCATTAACATCAAATATTTGAGTTAATTAGCCTTCTTCATCTTCCTGAAGTTGACATAAAGCCATAACGGCAGTGCATTTGGAAGAATTCGACAATCTTATATTCAGGTATAAAGTAGATTTTCTTGTATATACACATTTAGCAGTCAATACTGAGTTGCTTCTAATCATTAGTATCAAATATTTAAGTTAATTAACCTTCTTCATTTTACTGAAGCTGATATAAAGCCATAACGGCAGTCTATTTGGAAGAATTCGACAATCTTATATTCAGGTATAAAGTCGATATTCTTGTATATACACATTTAGTAGTCGATATTGAGTTGCCCTGAATCACTAATTTAACATATTTAAGTTAATTAACCTTCTTCATCTTACTGAAGTTGACATTCAGCCATAACGGCAATGCATTTGGAAGAATTCGACAATCTTGTATTCAGGTATAAAGTAGATTTTCTTGTATATACACATTAAGTAGTCGATATTGAGTTGCTTTAAGTCATTAATTTGACAAACTTAAGTTAACTAACCTTCTCCATCTTACCGAAGTGTACGCAAAGCCATAACGGCAGTGTATTTGGAAGAGTTCGACCACCTTATATGCAGGTATAAAGTCGATTTTCTTGTATAAATATACACATTTAGTAGTCGATATTGAGTTGCAATGAATCACTAATTTAACATATTTAAGTTAATTAACCTTCTTCATCTTACTGAAATTGGCAAAAAGCCATAACGGCAGTGCATTTGGAAGAATTCGACAATCTTATTTTCAGGTATAAAGCAGATTTTTTTGTATATACACATTTAGCAGTCGATATTGAGTTGCTTCAAATCATTAAAATCAAATATTTAAGTTAATTAACCTTCTTCATTTTACTGAAGTTGAAAAAAAGCCATGACGGCAGCGTATTTGGAAGAATTCGACAATCTTATATTCAGGTATAAAGTAGATTTTCTTGTATATACACATTTAGCAGTCAATATTGAGTTGCTTCTAATCATTAGCATCAAATATTTAAGGTAATTAACTTTCTTCATCTTGCTGAAGTGGACATAAAGCCATAACGGCAGTGCATTTTGAAGAATTCGACAATTTTGTATTCAGGTATAAAGTCGATTTTCTTGTATATACACATTTAGCAGTCGATATTGAGTTGCCCTGAATCACTAATTTAACATATATAAGTTAATTAACCTTCTTCATCTTACTGAAGTTGACATAAAGCCATAACGGCAGTGCATTTGGAAGAATTCGACGATCTCATATGCAGGTATAAAGTCGATTTTCTTTTATATAGCTTGCTTTAGATCATTAAAATCAAATATTTAAGATAATTAAACTTCTTCATCTTGCTGAAGTTGACGTAAAGCCATAACGGCAGTGCATTTGGAAGTATTAGACAATCTTATATTCAGCTATAAAGTAGATTTTCTTGTATATACACATTCAGAAGTCGATATTGAGTTGCTTCAAATCATTAACATCAAATATATAAGTTAATTAACCTTCTTCATCTTACTGAAGTTGACATAAAGCCATAACGGCAGTGCATTTTGAAGAATTCGACAATCTTATATGCAGGCATAAAGTCAATTTTCTTTTATATAGCTTGCTTCAAATCAAATATTTAAGATAATTAAACTTCTTCATCTTGCTGAAGTTGACGTAAAGCCATAACGGCAGTGCATTTTGAAGTATTAGACAATCTTACATTCAGGTATAAAGTAGATTTTCTTGTATATACATATTAAGCAATCGATATTGATTTGCTTTAAATCAGTAATGTAACTTATTTAAGTTAACTAGCCTCCTTTATCTTACCGAAGTTGACATAAAGCCATAACGGCAGTGCATTTGGAAGAATTCGACAATCTTATATTCAGGTATAAAGTCGATTTTCTTGTATATACACATTTAGCAGTCGATATTGAGTTGCTTCAAATCATTAACATCAAATATTTAAGTTAATTAACCTTCTTCATTTTACTGAAGTTGACATAAAGCCATAACGGCAGTGCATTTGGAAGAATTCGACAATCTTATATGCAGGTATAAAGTCGATTTTCTTTTATATAGCTTGCTTCAGATCATTAAAATCAAATATTTAAGATAATTAAACTTCTTCATCTTGCTGAAGTTGACATAAAGCCATAACGGCAGTGCATTTGGAAGAATTAGACAATCGTACATTCAGGTATAAAGTAGATTTTCTTGTATATACATATTTAGAAATCGATATTGATTTGCTTTAAATAATTAATGTAACTTATTTAAGTTAACTAGCCTCCTTCATCTTACCGACGTTGACATAAAGCCACAACGGCAGTGTATTTGGAAGAATTCGACAATTTTATATTCAGGTATAAAGTCGATTTTCTTGTATATACACATTTAGCAGTCGATATTGAGTTGCTTCAAATCATTAAAATCAAATATTTAAGTTAATTAACCTTCTTCATTTTACTGAAATTGATATAAAGCCATGACGGCAGCGTATTTGGAAGAATTCGACAATCTTATATTCAGGTATAAAGTCGATTTTCTTGTATATACACATTTAGTAGTCGATATTGAGTTGCCCTGAATCACTAATTTAACATATTTAAGTCAATTAACCTTCTTCATCTTGCTGAAGTTGACATAAAGCCATAACGGCAGTGCATTCGGAAGAATTCGACAATCAGGTATAAAGTAGATTTCTTTGTATATACACATTTAGCAGTCAATATTGAGTTGCTTTAAATCATTAATATCAAATATGTAAGATAATTAACCTTCTTCATCTTGCTGAAGTTGACATAAAGCCATAACGGCAGTGCATTTGGAAGAATTCGACAATTTTGTATTCAGGTATAAAGTCGATTTTCTTGTATATACACATTTAGCAGTCGATATTGAGTTGCCCTGAATCACTAATTTAACATATATAAGTTAATTAACCTTCTTCATCTTACTGAAGTTGACATAAAGCCATAACGGCAGTGCATTTGGAAGAATTCGACGATCTCATATGCAGGTATAAAGTCGATTTTCTTTTATATACACATTTAGCAGTCGATATTGAGTTGCTTCAAATCATTAAAATCAAATATTTAAGTTAATTAACCTTCTTCATTTTACTGAAATTGATATAAAGCCATGACGGCAGCGTATTTGGAAGAATTCGACAATCTTATATTCAGGTATAAAGTCGATTTTCTTGTATATACACATTTAGTAGTCGATATTGAGTTGCCCTGAATCACTAATTTAACATATTTAAGTTAATTAGCCTTCTTCATCTTACTGAAGTTGACATAAAGCCATAACGGCAGTGCATTTGGAAGAAGTCGACAATCTTATATTCAGGTATAAGTCGATTTTCTTGCATATACAGATTTAGCAGTCGATATTGGGTTGCTTTAAATCATTAACATCGATTATTTAATATAATTAACCCTCTTCATTTTACTGAAGTTGACATAAAGCCATAACGGCAGTGCATTTGGAAGAAGTCGACAATCTTATATTCAGGTATAAAGTAGATTTTCTTGTATATACACATTTAGCAGTCGATATTGAGTTGCATCAAATCATTAACATCAAATACTTGAGTTAATTAGCCTTCTTCATCTTGCTGAAGTTGGCGTAAAGCCATAACGGCAGTGCATTTGGAAGAATTCGACAATCTTATATTCAGGTATAAAGTCGATTTTCTTGTATATACACATTTAGCAGTCAATATTGAGTTGCTTCTAATCATTAGCATCAAATATTTAAGGTAATTAACCTTCTTCATTTTGCTGAAGTTGTCATAAAGCCATAACGGCAGTGCATTTGGAAGAACTAGACAATCAGGTATAAGGTAGATTTTCTTGTATATACATATTTAGCAATCGGTATTGAATTTCTTCTAATCATTACAATTAAATATTTTAGAAAACTAGCCTTCTTCATCTTACTAAAGGTGACATAAAGCCATAATGGCAGTGCATTTGGAAAAATTCGACAATCTTATATTTAGGTAAAAAGTCGATTTTCTTGTATATACACATTTTGCAGTCGATACTGAGTTGCTTCAAATCATTAACATCAAATATTTTTGTTAATTAACCTTCTTCATTTTACTGAATTTGATATAAAGCCATGACGGCAGTGTATTTGGAAGAATTCGACAATCTTATATTCAGGTATAAAGACGATTTTCTTGTATATACACATTTAGCAGCCGATATTAAGTTGCTTCAATTTATTAACATCAAATATTTAAGTTAATTAACCTTCTTCATTTTACTGAAGTTGATATAAAGCTATGACGGCAGTGTATTTAGAAGAATTCGGCAATCTTATATTCAGGTATAAAGTCGATTTTCTTGTATATACACATTTAGTAGTCGATATTGAGTTGCCCAGAATCACTAATTTAACATATTTAAGTTAATTAACCTTCTTCATCTTACTGAAGTTGACATAAAGCCATAACGGCAGTGCATTTGGAAGAAGTCGACAATTTTGTATTTAGGTATAAAGTCGATTTTCTGGTATATACACATTTAGCAGTCGATATTGAGTTGCTTCAAATCATTAACATCAAATATTTGAGTTAATTAACCTTCTTCATCTTATTGAAGTTGACATAAAGCCATAACGGCAGTGCATTTTGAAGAATTCGACAATCTTATATGCAGGTATAAAGTCAATTTTCTTTTATATAGCTTGCCTCAAATCATTAAAATCAAATATTTAAGATAATTAAACTTCTTCATCTTGCTGAAGTTGACGTAAAGCCATAACGGCAGTGCATTTGGAAAAATTGGACAATCTTATATTTAGGTAAAAAGTCGATTTTCTTGTATATACAAATTTAGCAGCCGATATTGAGTTGCTTCAAATTATTAACATCAAATATTTAAGTTAATTAACCTTCTTCATTTTACTGAAGTTGATATAAAGCTATGACGGCAGTGTATTTAGAAGAATTCGACAATCTTATATTCAGGTATAAAGTCGATTTTCTTGTATATACACATTTAGTAATCGATATTGAGTTGCCCTGAAGCACTAATTTAACATATTTAAGTTAATTAACCTTCTTCATTTTACTGAAGTTGATATAAAGCTATGACGGCAGTGTATTTAGAAGAATTCGACAATCTTATATTCAGGTATAAAGTCGATTTTCTTGTATATACACATTTAGTAGTCGATATTGAGTTGCACTGAATCACTAATTTAACATATTTAAGTTAATTAACCTTCTTCATCTTACTGAAGTTGACATAAAGCCATGACGGCAGTGTATTTGGAAGAATTCGACAATCTTATATTGAGGTATAAAGTCGATTTTCTTGTATATACACATTTAGCAGTCGATATTGAGTTGCTTCAAATCATTAACATCAAATATTTGAGTTAATTGACCTTCTTCATCTTACTGAAGTTGACATAAAGCCATAACGGCAGTGCATTTTGAAGAATTCGACAATCTTATATGCAGGCATAAAGTCAATTTTCTTTTATATAGCTTGCTTCAAATCAAATATTTAAGATAATTAAACTTCTTCATCTTGCTGAAGTTGACGTAAAGCCATAACGGCAGTGCATTTGGAAGTATTAGACAATCTTACATTCAGGTATAAAGTAGATTTTCTTGTATATACATATTTAGCAATCGATATTGATTTGGTTTAAATCAGTAATGTAACTTGTTTAAGTTAACTAGCCTCCTTTATCTTACCGAAGTTGACATAAAGCCATAACGGCAGTGCATTTGGAAGAATTCAATAATCTCATATTCAGGTAAAAAGTCGATTTTCTTGTATATACACATTCAGCAGTCGATATTGAGTTGCTTCAAATCATTAACATCAAATATATAAGTTAATTAACCTTCTTCATCTTACTGAAGTTGACATGAAGCCATAACGGCAGTGCATTTTGAAGAATTCGACAATCTTATATGCAGGTATAAAGTCGATTTTCTTTTATATAGCTTGCTTCAAATCATTAAAATCAAATATTTAAGATCATTAAACTTCTTCATCTTGCTGAAGTTGACGTAAAGCCATAACGGCAGTGCATTTGGAAGTATTAGACAATCTTACATTCAGGTATAAAGTAGATTTTCTTGTATATGCATATTTAGCAATCGATATTGAGTTGCTTTAAATCATTAATGTAACTTATTTAAGTTAACTAGCCTCCTTCATTTTACCGAAGTTGACATAAAGCCATAAGGGCAGTGCATTTGGAAGAATTCGACAATCTTATATTCGGGTATAAAGTCGATTTTCTTGTATATA
>NW_024395435.1:0-4620 GCF_016617805.1 Bactrocera tryoni | reverse complement strand
GTGTATATACAAGAAAATCGACTTTATACATAAATATAAGATTGTAAAATTTTTCCAAATGTGCTACCGTTATGGCTTTATGACAACGTCAGTGAGATAAAGACGGTTAGTTACCTTAAATAAGTGAAATAAATGTTTTGAAGCAACTCAATATCGATTGCTAAATGTGTATATACAAGAAAATGTACTTAATACCTGAAGATAATGTTGTGGAGTTCTTCCAAATGCACTGCCGTTATGGCTATATATCCATTTTAGTAAGATGAAGAATGTTAATTAACTTAAATAAGTGAAGTAAATGATTTGAAGCAACTCAATATCGATTGCTAAATGTATATATACAAGAAAATCGACTTTATACCTAAACATAAGATTGTGGAATTCTTCCAAATGCGCTACCGTTATGGTTTTATGACAACATCAGTGAGATAAAGAATGTTAACTAACCTAAATAAGTGAAGTAAATGATTTGAAGCAACTCAATATCGTTTGCTAAATGTGTATATACAAGAAAATCGACCTTATGCCTAATTATAAGATTGTGTAATTCTTCCAAAATCACTGCCGTTATGGCTTTATATCCACTTCAGTAAGATGAAGAATGTTAATTAACTTAAATAAGTGAAGTAAATGATTTGAAGCAACTCAATATCGTTTGCTAAATGTGTATATACAAGAAAATCAACCTTATACCTAATTATAAGATTGTGTAATTCTTCAAAAATCACTGCCGTTATGGCTTTATATCCACTTCAGTAAGATGAAGAATGTTAATTAACTTCAATAAGTGAAGTAAATGATTTGAAGCAACTCAATATCGATTGCTAAATGTATATATACAAGAAAATCGACCTTATACCTAATTATAAGATTGTATAATTCTTCCAAATTCACTGCCGTTATGGCTTTATATCCACTTCATTAAGATAAAGAATGTTAACTAACTTAAATAAGTGAAGTAAACGATTTGAAGCAACTCAATATCGATTGCTAAATGTGTATATACAAGAAAATCGACATAATACTCAAATATGAGATTGTGGAATTTGTACAAATTCACTGCCGTTATGGCTTTATATCCTCTTCATTAAGATATAGAATGTTAACTAACTTAAATAAGTGAAGTAAATGTTTTGAAGCAACTCAATATCGATTGCTAAATGTGTATATACAAGAAAATCGACCTTATACCTAATTATAAGATTGTGTAATTCTTCCAAATTCACTGCCGTTATTGCTTTATATCCACTTCATTAAGATAAAGAATGTTAACTAACTTAAATAAGTGAAGTAAACGATTTGAAACAACTCAATATCGATTGCTAAATGTGTACATACAAGAAAATCGACCTTATACCTAATTATAAGATTGTGTAATTCTTCCAAATTCACTGCCGTTATTGCTTTATATCCACTTCATTAAGATAAAGAATGTTAATTAACTTAAATAAGTGAAGTAAATGATTTGAAGCAACTCAATATCGATTGCTAAATGTGTATATACAAGAAAATCGACCTTATACCTAATTATAAGATTGTATAATTCTTCCAAATTCACTGCCGTTATGGCTTTATATCCACTTCATTAAGATAAAGAATGTTAACTAACTTAAATAAGTGAAGTGAACGATTTGAAACAACTCAATATCGATTGCTAAATGTGTACAGACAAGAAAATCGACCTTATACCTAATTATAAGATTGTGTGATTCTTCCAAATTCACTGCCGTTATTGCTTTATATCCACTTCATTAAGATAAAGAATGTTAACTAACTTAAATAAGTGAAGTAAATGATTTGAAGCAATTCAATATCGATTGCTAATTGTGTATATACAAGAAAATCGACTTTATACCTAAATATAAGATTGTAAAATTTTTCCAAATGTGCTACCGTTATGGCTTTATGACAACGTCAGTGAGATAAAGGCGGTTAGTTACCTTAAATAAGTGAAGTAAATGTTTTGAAGCAACTCATTATCAATTGCTATATGTGTATATACAAGAAAATGTACCTAATACCTGAAGATAATATTGTGGAGTTCTTCCAAATGCACTGCCGTTATGGCTTTATATCCATTTTAGTAAGATGAATAATGTTAATTAACTTAAATAAGTGAAGCAAATGATTTGAAGCAACTCAATATCGATTGCTAAATGTGTATATACAAGAAAATCGACTTTATACCTAAACATAAGATTGTGGAATTCTTCCAAATGCGCTACCGTTATGGCTTTAGGACAACATCAGTGAGATAAAGAATGTTAACTAACTTAAATAAGTGAAGTAAATGATTTGAAGCAACTCAATATCGTTTGCTAAATGTGTATATACAAGAAAATCGACCCTATACCTAATTATAAGATTGTGTAATTCTTCCAAAATCACTGCCGTTATGGCTTTATATCCACTTCAGTAAGATAAAGAATGTTAATTAACTTCAATAAGTGAAGTAAATGATTTGAGGCAACTCAATATCGATTGCTAATTGTGTATATACAAGAAAATCGACTTTATACCTAAATATAAGTTTGTGGCATTCTTCCAAATGCACTGCCGTTATGGCTTTATATCCACTTCAGTAAGATGAAGAATGTTAATTAACTTAAATAAGTGAAGTAAATGATTTGAAGCAACTCAATATCGATTTCTAATTGTGTATATACAAGCAAATCGACTTTATACCTAAATATAAGATTGTGGAATTCTTCCAAATGCGCTACCGTTATGGCTTTATGACAACGTCAGTGAGATGAAGACGGTTAGTTAACTTAAATAAGTGAAGTTAATGATTTGAAGCAACTCAATATCGATTGCTAAATGTGTAAGAAAACTCGACTTTATACCTAAATATAAGATTGTGGAATTCTTCAAAATGCACTGCCGTAATGGCTTTATGACAACGTCAGTGAGATAAAGACGGTTGGTTAACTTAAATAAGTGAAGTAAATGTTTTTAAGCAACTCAATAGCGATTGCTAAATGTGTATATACAAGAAAATCGACTTTATCCTTAAATATAAGTTTGTGGAATTCTTCCAAATGCACTGCCGTTATGGCTTTATATCCACTTCAGTAAGATGAAGAATGTTAATGAACTTAAATAAGTGAAGCAAATGATTTGAAGCAACTCAATATGGATTGCTAATTGTGTATATACAAGAATATCGACTTTGTACCTAAATATAAGATTGTGAAATTCTTCCAAATGCGCTACCGTTATGGCTTTATGACAACGTCAGTGAGATGAAGACGGTTAGTTAACTTAAATAAGGGAAGTAAATGATTTGAAGCAACACAATATCGACTGCTAAATGTATATATACAAGAAAATCGACTTTATACCTAAACATAAGATTGTGGATTTCTTCCAAATGCGCTACCGTTATGGCTATATATCCACTTAAGTAAGATAAAGAATGTTAATTAACTTAAATAAGTGAAGTAAATGATTTGAAGCAACTCAATATCGATTGCTAATTGTGTATATACAAGAAAATCGACTTTATACCTAAAAATAAGATTGTGGAATTCTTCCAAATGCGCTACCGTTATGGCTATATATCCACTTAAGTAAGATGAAGAAAGTTAATTAACTTAAATAAGTGAAGTAAATGATTTGAAGCAACTCAATATCGATTGCTTAATGTGTATATACAAGAAAATCGACCTTATACCTAATTATAAGATTGTGTAATTCTTCCAAATTCACTGCCGTTATGGCTTTATATCCTCTTCATTAAGATAAAGAATGTTAACTAACTTAAATAAGTGAAGTAAACGATTTGAAGCAACTCAATATCGATTGCTAAATGTGTATATACAAGAAAATCGACATAATACTCAAATATGAGATTGTGGAATTTGTACAAATTCACTGCCGTTATGGCTTTATATCCTCTTCATTAAGATAAAGAATGTTAACTAACTTAAATAAGTGAAGTAAACGATTTGAAGCAACTCAATATCGATTGCCAAATGTGTATATACAAGAAAATCGACCTTATACCTAATTATAAGATTGTGTAATTCTTCCAAATTCACTGCCGTTATTGCTTTATATCCTCTTCATTAAGATAAAGAATGTTAACTAACTTAAATAAGTGAAGTAACTGATTTGAAGCAACTCAATATCGATTGCTAAATGTGTATATACAAGAAAATCGACCTTATACCTAATTATAAGATTGTGTAATTCTTCCAAATTCACTGCCGTTATGGCTTTATATCCACTTCATTAAGATAAAGGATGTTAACTAACTTAAATAAGTGAAGTAAATGATTTGAAGCAACTCAATATCGATTGCTAAATGTGTATATACAAGAAAATCGACTTTATACCTAAATATAAGACTGTGGAATTCTTCCAAATGCGCTACCGTTATGGCTTTATGACAACGTCAGTGAGATAAAGACGGTTAGTTACCTTAAATAAGTGAAGTAAATGTTTTGAAGCAACTCAATATCGATTGCTAAATGTGTATATACAAGAAAATGTACTTAAAACCTGATGATAATGTTGTGGAGTTCTTCCAAATGCACTGCCGTTATGGCTATATATCCATTTTAGTAAGATGAAGAATGTTAATTAACTTAAATAAGTGAAGGAAAATATTTGAAG
>NW_024395434.1:0-50121 GCF_016617805.1 Bactrocera tryoni | reverse complement strand
TGTGTTTACAAAAAAATCGACTTTATATCTAAATAAAAGATTTTGGAATTTTTCCAAATGCTCTGCCGTTATGGCTTTATGTCAACTTCAGTAAGATGAAGAAAGTTAACTAACTTAAATATGTGAAGTTAATGATAAGAAGCTACTCAATATCGATTGCTAAATGTGTGTATACAAGAAAATCGACTTTATACAAATAGTAAATATAAGATTTGGAATTCTTCCAAATGCACTGCCGTTATGGCTTTATGTCAGTTTCATTAAGATGAAAAAATTAACTAACTTAAATTTGTGAAGTTACTGATTGGAAGCAATGCAATATCGATTGCTAAATATGAATATACAAAAAAAAAACGATTATGTACATAAATATAATATTTTGGAATTCTTCCAAATGCACTGCCGTTTCTGCTTTTTGTCAACTTAATTAATATGAAGAAAGTTAACTAACTTAAATATGTGAAGTTAATGATTAGAAGCTACTCAATATCGATTGCTAAATGTGTGTATACAAAAAGTCGACTTTATATCTAAATATAAGATTACAGAATTTTTCCAAATGCTCTGCCGTTATGGCTTTATGTCAACTTCAGTAAGCTGAAGAAAGCTAACTAACTTAAATATGTGCAGTTAATGATTAGAAGCTACTCAATATCGATTGCTAAATGTTTGTATACAAGAAAATCGACTTTATACATATAGTAAATATAAGATTTTAGAATTCTTCTAAATTCTTTGCCGTTTTTGCTTTATGTCAACTTCATTAAGATGAAGAAAGTTAACTAACTTAAATATGTGAAGTTAATGATTACAAACTACTCAATATCGATTGCTAAATGTGTGTATACAAAAAAATCGACTTTATACATATAGTAAATTTAAGATTTTGGAATTTTTCAAATGCACTGCCCTTTTGGCTTTATATACACTTCAGTAAGTTGAAGAAAGTAAACTAACTTAAATATGTGAAGTTAATGATTAGAAGCTACTCAATATCGATTGCTAAATGTGTGTATACAAGAAAATCGACTTTATACTATAATAAATATAAGATTCTGGAATTCTTCCAAGTGCACTGCCGTTATGGCTTTTTGTCGACTTCAGTAAGATGAAGAAGGTGAATTAACTTAAATATGTAAAACTAATGATAAGCAGCTACTCCATATCGACTGCTAAATGCGCATATACAAGAAAATCTACTTTATACCTGAACATAAGGTTATGGAATTTTTCCAAATGCTCTGCCGTTATGGGTTTATGTCAACTTCAGTAAGATAAAGAAAGTAAACTAACTTAAATATGTGAAGTTAATGATTAGAAGCTACTCAATATCGATTGTTAAATGTGGGTATACAAGAAACTCGATTTTATACATATAGTAAATATAAGATTTTGGAATTCTTCCAAATGCATTGCCGTTATGGCTTTATTTCAACTTCTGTAAGATGTAAAATGTTAACTAACTTACATATGTAAAACTAATGATTAAAAGCTACTCAATATCGATTGCCAAAATTGTGTATACAATAAAATCGACTTTATACATACATATACTAAGTATAAGATTATGGAATTTTTTCAAATGCACTGCCGTTATGGCTTTATTTTAACATCGGTAAGATTAAGAAATTTAGTTGACTTAAATATGTGGAGTTAATGATTCGGAGCAATGCAATATCGATTGCTAGATTCGTATATACAAGAAAATCTACTTTATACCTCAATATAAGATTTTGGAATTCTTTCAAAGGCACTGCCGTAACGGCCTTATGTCAACTTCAGTAAGATGAAGAAAGTTAATTAACTTAAATATGTGTAGTTAATGAATAGAAGCAACTCAATATCGACTGCTAAATATGCATATACAAGAAAATCGAATTTATATATAAATACTAGCTGACCCCGCAGCCGTTGTCCTGCGTGAAATTATGTGTTTTGAAATGAAAAAAAGTTGAAATTTTATTGTGTCGAAAATGATTTATTTTCTATTTTTCTAAATTTTTTTAATGTAGCGCTACTTAATAAACATATTTTTTTGATTTTTGTTCTGGTGCGTAAATATATAGAAAAGACTGGTTTCCAACTCGTCAACACGCCACATATATCTGACCGTGTGAAAAACATAGCATTTCCCGATTTCCTTGTATCCTGTTGATTGTCAACGCAAAGGCAATTTTCCCTGGTAATTGAATACGTTTGAACTGAAATGGCTGTCTCTTGTATTCGATAACTGGGTCATAATCAGTCGGGTTCCATTACACATTTTCGGCGCAGGAAGATTGTGAAACATAATAATGACAGATCCAACTTTGAGACGCAAAAGATGCTGGGGCTTACCAAGCCTCTCCAAAGAATTTGGAAATTCCACTGGATAATTTACGGTTTCGTTTTCCTTGTCAAGACGATCGATCGATTTATATGAGCGCAAACCTCCCGGAATTTGACTTTGAATCTTCCAGTTTAAGTCATTAACATCAGTATTTTTGGCAGCTAAAATTGCGCGTGCACTCAAGCAATTGAAGTTAGGATAATTTGGTCAATATTCGGATAAACATCCGTGATGAGTTCATCTTCCGTTGAAGTGAATTGACAAAAGGGAGGTGAAATTGATATCAAACCACTGGAAGTATCAACCGAAATTTGCCAATTCTTAGCGAATACAATGTAAAATGTCTTCGGCGATGTCATTTTTTCGTATCCCATAATTAACGCGAATTTGAAGGCTGATATGTCGAAATGATCTTCGCGAAAAGTATGCGAAATTCAGTGGCATGCGAAGTAACTATAGCATTGTCCTTCGTCTGTTTCTAGTGATTATCATATTCCAACAAATGCAACTGCTGGCGTGCTTCTCAAAAAGTTGCAAACACTGTACCATTCACAATACGCAATGACTTAAATGAAGTTGAACCGCGAGACGCACAACAGTCGGAAAACTTTCATGAATTGCAAAAGTAAATATCCTACAAAGCGCTTTATTGCAGTTTACACCCATTCGATACTGCTGATCTCATATCGTTCAAGGCCAATAACCGCTATGTTGCTTTCTTTGGTGACATACTTGCAAACGTATTTGATCGATTTCACCAATCTGCAATATTCAACATTGACATAAGTTTTGAATGTGAATTAGACAAAAGTGGCGAATATGGTACGATCCATGCGTAGTCAACTTCGATGTGTTGTTAACGTCGATATTCACGCCTCTAAATGCTAAATGTTCTGCCATTGTCGTCTGGTGAGCGACGCCGATACAGTGAATATCCATGATTTCCTATTTCCGTTTCCGAAAGAAAAGCACATGAGTAGTGTTTCGTGCATTTATTGTCAGACATGCAATCCAAAGTGGGATTGTAAGGTTCGCAAGGTCTATGAACCATATTGGTTTCCACCACTTCGTATAATTCTGGATCTCTGAATCAGGAATTTCCGCTGAAATGATTTCATCAATTTGATCTGGTGTAATCACCATCCGCATCCAAAGAAGAATGTGTGCGTGCGGCAACACGCAACAGAATACATTCAGCATCTAACAGCACCATATATACCATAGGTTGGCTGCCATACGTTGATGGTAAAAAGAACGCCGACCAATATTAGCGCGACCTCTTCGTGGCTTCGTAACAAATTTCAATATGCAATTGATAACATTGTGTGAAACACACATAAAGTTTTCACTGAATAATTTTAAAAATGTCTATGGAAAATGTTACTTTTTGGAATTGTCCAAATATCCGACTTCTCCTCATGAAAAGTATAAGATATTTGTTTCTAAACCTTTCCCGATCCTCAACAAATAACCTTTAAAAATTTCATCAAGATTGGTTCAACTGTTCTCTTAGTGTTACTAACAAACATTCATTTTTATATACATATATATGTATGTATGTACATATGTATGTAACGTTTGTATGGGGGAAAAGAAAAGGGCTGTTTTTAGGGGTACTCCGGAAATTATTCGAATTTTTCTCGCCGTAAAAACCATTTTTGAACTTTAACGAAATTTAAGAAAAAGAATTGGCAAAATTGGTCCAGGCGTTATTGAGTTATGAGCGTACATACATTTTGACGATTCATTTTTATTTATATAGATAAGATTATGGAATTTTTGCAAATGCACTGCCGTTATGGCTTTCTGTCAACCTCAGTAAGATATAAAAGATTAATTAACTTAAATATGTAAAGTTAATGAATAGGAGCTACTCAATATCGACTGCTACATGCGTATATACAAGAAAATCGACTTTATATCTAAATATAAGATTATGGAATTTTTCCAAGTGCACTGCCGTTATGGCTTTATGTCAACTTCAGCAAGATGAAGTAAGTTCTTCTTCTTAATTGGCGTAGACACCGCTTATGCGATTATAGCCGAGTTAACAACAGCGCGCCAGTCGTTTCTTCTTTTCGCTACGTGGCGCCAATTGGATATTCCAAGCGTAGCCAGGTCCTTCTCCACTTGGTCCTTCCAACGGAGTGGAGGTCTTCCTCTTCCTCTGCTTCCCCCGGCGGTACAGCGTCGAATACTTTCAGAGCTGGAGTGTTTCCGTCCATTCGGACAACATGACCTAGCCAGCGTAGCCGCTGTCTTTTAATTCGCTGAACTATGTCAATGTCGTCATATATCTCGTACAGCTCATCGTTCCATCGAATGCGATATTCGCCGTGGCCAACGCGTAAAGGACCATAAATCTTTCGCAGAACTTTTCTCTCGAAAACTCGCAACGTCGACTCATCCGTTGTTGACATCGTCCAACGTGCACCTTATAGCAGGACGGGAATTATGAGTGGATTATAGAGTTTGGTTTTTGTTTGTCGAGAGAGGACTTTGCTTCTCAATTGCCTACTCAGTCCGAACAGGTGCTACGTTGGCAAGAGTTATCCTGCGTTGGATTTCTAGGCTGACGTTGTTGGTGGTGTTAACGCTGGTTCCAAGTTAGACGAAATTATCTACAACTTCAAAGTTATGTCTGTCAACAGTGACTTGAGTTCCAAGTCGCGAGTGCGACGACTGTTTGTTTGATGCTGCCAGACCCATTTGTTTTGCTTCCTTGTCCAGTCTGGAGAAAGCAGAACTAACGGCGCGGGTGTTAAGGCCGATGATATCAATATCATCGGCATACGCCAGCAGCTGTACACTCTTATAAATGATGGTACCTTCCCTATTAAGTTCTGCAGCTCGAACTATTTTCTCCAGAAGCAGGTTAAAAAAGTCGCACGATAGGGAATCGCCTTGCCTGAAACCTCGTTTGGTATCGAACGGCTCGGAGAGGTCCTTCATGATTCTGACGGAGCTTTTGGTGTTGCTCAACGTCAGCTTACACAGCCGTATCAGTTTTGCGGGGATACCAAATTCAGACATCGTGGCATAAAGGTAGCTCCTTTTCGTGCTGTCGAAAGCAGCTTTGAAATTGACGAAGAGGTGGTGGGTGTCGATTCTTCTTCCACGGGTATTTTCCAAGATTTGGCGCATGGTAAATATCTGGTCGGTTGTTGATTTTCCAGGTCTGAAGCCACACTGATAAGGTCCAATCAGTTTGTTGACGGTGGGCTTTAATCTTTCACACAATACGCTCGATAGAACCTTATACGCGATGTTGAGGAGGCTAATCCCACGGTAGTTGGCGCAGATTGTGGGGTCTCCTTTTTTATGGATTGGGCATAGCACACTTAAATTCCAATCGTTGGGCTTTCGTCCGACCATATTTTACAAAGAAGCTGATGCATGCTTATCAGCTCTTCGCCGCCGTGTTTGAATAGCTCGGCCGGCAATCCATCGGCCCCCTCCGCTTTGTTGTTGTTCAGGCGGGTAATTGCTATTCGAACTTCTTCATGGTCGGGTAATGGAACGTCTGCTCCATCGTCATCGATTGGGGAATCGGTTTCTCCTTCTCTTGGAGTTGTGCATTCCCTGCCATTCAGCAGGCTGGAGAAGTGGTCCGCCCATAATCATAGTATGCTCTGAGCATCGGTGACTAGATCACCTTTGGGGGTTCTACAAGAGTATGCTTCGGTCTCGAAACCTTCTGTAAGCCGCCGCGTTTTTTCGTAGAATTTTCGAGCATTACCCCTGTCGGCCAGCTTATCAATCTCTTCGTACTCACGCATTTCGGCCTCTTTCTTTTTCTGTCTGCAAATGCGTCTCGCTTCCCTCTTCAACTCTTGGTATCTATCCCATCCCGCTAGTGTAGTGGTCGATCGTAACGTTGCGAGGTAGCCAGCCTGTTTTCTCTCCGCTGCGGCACGGCACTCCTCGTCGTACCAGCTGCTCTTTTGCACTTTCCAAAAACCAATGGTTTCGGTTGCAGCTGTACGTAAGGAGTTTTAAATACCGTCCCACAGTTCCCTTATACCGAGTTGTTGACGAGTGTTCTCAGATAGGAGGAGTGCAAGCCGAGTAGCAAATCGTTCGGCTGTCTGTTGTGATTGCAGCCTCTCGACGTCGAACCTTCCTTGTGTTTGTTGGCGTGCGTTTTTTGCTGCACAGAAGCGGGTGCGAATCTTGGCTGCAACAAGATAGTGATCCGAGTCGATGTTAGGACCTCAGAGCGTACGCACGTCTAGAACACTGGAGACGTGTCTTCCGGCTATCACAACATGATCGATCTGGTTGGTGGCGTTTCGATCCGGAGACTGCCAGGTAGCTTGAGGCTGCTGTTGGTTTTTCATTCGGGTGAGCTTTTTACGTGGCGGGTCCCAAACCCAGCACACAACCCTATGTAGGGGATGTTTCGCCTTCTCACTTTAGCTCGCCTTCGAACGGATGTTCTTAGGCTACCCAGAGGATACTTGGTCAAAGACCGGAAGTCGTGAGCTGCTTGAGCCATGTGTAAAAGAATCGCTTCTGGCCACTCCCAAGTGAATGGCGATCAGAGAACTTTCCTCACTTGCGTGAACTTGACATCATCCTCCTTTTTTGTAGTATATCTACCAAGCTTTTTATCCATCGTGTCTACTCCAGCTTTAGACCAGTTATAAAACTCGATGATTTCGGATTTTTTCTTTGCACTGTCACTAATTTTTGCTTCGTGATGCATTGATGATAGTATAATTACTACCTTGTTTTTTTTGGCACATAACAACATAGGGTTACTTTTTCATGAAAGCCAAACACAGTGGAAAATTCTTTTCGAGTTTTTGAAACAGCCATTGTTGGTGGAATGTATGCTTTATTTGTCTTCAGAGTACCAACAAGTTAGTAAAAATTTTGCTAATTATCCATGTGAAACGTGAAATGTAAAGAAATTATCCACTGTAATGTTTCTACCGGATCCTTTGTATGGTGCCACCAAGTCTTTAACAACTCTTTCACCAACATTTTTCTCACGACCATCTTTCTATTTCCCAGTGTAAAGTTGTCCAGTAAGTGGATACGAATTTTCAGCATCACATATTCACCATACTTTAATTCCATACTTAGCTGGCTTTGCGATTGTTAGGTATTCTGTTGATTTATAATGTTTTGCTTAATACCTACTTAAAATTTTCCAAATGTCTCGTATTGGAGCAGCTTTACGAGTATCACTTTCTAAGCGCTGAGCTCTAGTATTGGCATCGTCAAATCGAATAAAGCGAATAATATTCCAGAAAAAATAAAATAAATAATTTACTTGAAAATAAAATAAATAAATCTCGTCTTACCGTCGAAAACTTGTTGAATCAGCCATAGTATTTAGATTAAATACAATATTTTAATTGATAACATTTATTTTGTATATTTTTTTCACTTATCTCTGTATCTTTATCTGTAACTCTGTTCACTAGGCTTGTAGAATTCCAACTGAACACGTTTCTTTCTTTTCGTCCGAAATATAAAGGGGGCGGCTTAGGTACCCAAATATCCATTGACCTTGGCACTCCACTTTCGTTATTTAAACGAGAACTATAGAATATGTCCCCATTTATAGTTATTTCCTATGCCATGTAGCCAACTTACACAGAAACACTTTTTTATTTAGTATACTAACGACTTCCACATCTGCTCCACCTGGGTACCCGGGTACCCGGTCATTGAACGAATGGTGAAAGTTTGGTCATTGACCGGACGGTTAAGATGAAGAAAGTTAACTAACTTAAATATGTGAAGTTAATGATTAGAAGCTACTCAATATCGATTGCTAAATGTGTGTATACAAGAAAATCGAATTTATACATACACTAAGTATAAGATTCTGGAATTCTTCCAAATGCACTGCCGTTATGGCTTTATGTCAACTTCAGTAAGATGTAAAAGGTTAATTAAGTTAACAATGTTAAACTAATGATTTGAAGAAACCCAATGTCGATTGCTAAATGTGTATATACAAGAAAATCGACTTTATACATTGATATAAGATTATGGATTTTTTTCAAAAGCACTGCCGTTATGGCTTTATGTCAACATCGTTAAGATTAAGAAATTTAGTTGACTCAAATATTTGGAGTTAATGATTTGAAGCAATCCAATATCGATTGCTAGATGCGTATATACAAGAAAATCGACTTTATACCTAAATATAATATTTTGGAATTCTTCCAAATGCACTGCCGTTATGGCTTTATGTCAACTTCAGTAAGATGAAGAAAGTTAACTAACTTAAATAGGTGAAGTTAATGATAAGAAGCTACTCAATATCGATTGCTAAATGTGTGTATACAAGAAAATCGACTTTATACAAACAGTAAATATAAGATTTGGAATTCTTCCGAATGCACTGCCGTTATGGCTTTATGTCAGTTTCATTAAGATGAAAAAAGTTAACTAACTTAAATACGTGAAGTTACTGATTGGAAGCAATGCAATATCGATTGCTAAATATGAATATACAAAAAAAAACGATTATGTACATAAATATAATATTTTGGAATTCTTCCAAATGCACTGCCGTTTCTGCTTTTTGTCAACTTAATTAAGATGAAGAAAGTTAACTAACTTAAATATGTGAAGTTAATGATAAGTAGCTACTCAATATCGATTGCTAAATGTGTGTATACAAAAAATCGACTTTATATCTAAATATAAGATTATGGAATTTTTCCAAATGCTCTGCCGTTATGGTTTTATGTCAACTTCAGTAAGATGAAGAAAGTTAACTAACTTAAATATGTGAAGTTAATGATTAAAAGCTACTTAATATCGATAGCTAAATGTGTGTATACAAAAAATCGACTTTATATCTAAATATAAGATTATGGAATTTTTCCAAACGCTCTGCCGTTATAGCTTTATGCCAACTTGAGTAAGATATAAAAAGTTAATTAACTTTAATATGTGAAGTTAATCATATCAAGCAATGCAATAGCGATTGCTAAATATGAATATACAAGAAAATTGACTTTATACATAAATATAAGATTTTAGAATTCTTCTAAATGCACTGCCGTTTTTGCATTATGTCAACTTCAGTAAGATGAAGAAAGTTAACTAACTTAAATATGTAAAGTTAATGATAAGAAGCTACTCAATATCGATTGCTAAATGTGTGTATACAAAAAATCGACTTTATATCTAAATAAAAGATTATGGAATTTTTCCAAATGCTCTGCCGTTATGGCTTTATGTCAACTTTAGTAAGATGAAGAAAGTTAACTAACTTAAATAGGTGAAGTTAATGATAAGAAGCTACTCAATATCGATTGCTAAATGTGTGTATACAAGAAAATCGACTTTATACAAACAGTAAATATAAGATTTGGAATTCTTCCGAATGCACTGCCGTTATGGCTTTATGTCAGTTTCATTAAGATGAAAAAAGTTAACTAACTTAAATATGTGAAGTTACTGATTGGAAGCAATGCAATATCGATTGCTAAATATGAATATACAAAAAAAAACGATTATGTACATAAATATAATATTTTGGAATTCTTCCAAATGCACTGCCGTTTCTGCTTTTTGTCAACTTAATTAAGATGAAGAAAGTTAACTAACTTAAATATGTGAAGTTAATGATTAGAAGCTACTCAATATCGATTGCTAAATGTGTGTATACAAAAAGTCGACTTTATATCTAAATATAAGATTACAGAATTTTTCCAAATGCTCTGCCGTTATGGCTTTATGTCAACTTCAGTAAGCTGAAGAAAGCTAACTAACTTAAATATGTGCAGTTAATGATTAGAAGCTACTCAATATCGATTGCTTAATGTTTGTATACAAGAAAATTGACTTTATACATATAGTAAATATAAGATTTGGAATTCTTTCAAATGCACTGCCGTTATGGCTTTATGTGAGTTTCATTAAGATGAAAAAAGTTAACTAACTTAAATATGTGAAGTTACTGATTGGAAGCAATGCAATATCGATTGCTAAATATGAATATACAAAAAAAAAAAAACGATTATATACATAAATATAATATTTTGGAATTCTTCCAAATGCACTGCCGTTTCTGCTTTTTGCCAACTTCATTAAGATGAAGAAAGTTAACTAACTTAAATATGTGAAGTTAATGATTAGAAGCTACTCAATATCGATTGCTAAATGTGTGTATACAAAAAGTCGACCTTATATCTAAATATAAGATTACGGAATTTTTCCAAATGCTCTGCCGTTATGGCTTTATGTCAACTTCAGTAAGATGAAGAAAGCTAACTAACTTAAATATGTGCAGTTAATGATTAGAAGCTACTCAATATCGATTGCTAAATGTTTGTATACAAGAAAATTGACTTTTTACATATAGTAAATATAAGATTTGGAATTCTTCCAAATGCACTGCCGTTATGGCTTTATGTCAGTTTCATTAAGATGAAAAAATTAACTAACTTAAATTTGTGAAGTTACTGATTGGAAGCAATGCAATATCGATTGCTAAATATGAATATACAAAAAAAAAACGATTATGTACATAAATATAATATTTTGGAATTCTTCCAAATGCACTGCCGTTTCTGCTTTTTGTCAACTTAATTAATATGAAGAAAGTTAACTAACTTAAATATGTGAAGTTAATGATTAGAAGCTACTCAATATCGATTGCTAAATGTGTGTATACAAAAAGTCGACTTTATATCTAAATATAAGATTACGGAATTTTTCCAAATGCTCTGCCGTTATGGCTTTATGTCAACTTCAGTAAGATGAAGAAAGTTAACTAACTTAAATATGTGAAGTTAATGATTGGAAGCTACTTAATATCGATAGCTAAATGTGTGTATACAAAAAATCGACTTTATATCTAAATATAAGATTATGGAATTTTTCCAAACGCTCTGCCGTTATAGCTTTATGCCAACTTGAGTAAGATATAAAAAGTTAATTAACTTTAATATGTGAAGTTAATCATATCAAGCAATGCAATAGCGATTGCTAAATATGAATATACAAGAAAATTGACTTTATACATAAATATAAGATTTTAGAATTCTTCTAAATGCACTGCCGTTTTTGCATTATGTCAACTTCAGTAAGATGAAGAAAGTTAACTAACTTAAATATGTAAAGTTAATGATAAGAAGCTACTCAATATCGATTGCTAAATGTGTGTATACAAAAAATCGACTTTATATCTAAATAAAAGATTATGGAATTTTTCCAAATGCTCTGCCGTTATGGCTTTATGTCAACTTTAGTAAGATGAAGAAAGTTAACTAACTTAAATAGGTGAAGTTAATGATAAGAAGCTACTCAATATCGATTGCTAAATGTGTGTATACAAGAAAATCGACTTTATACAAATAGTAAATATAAGATTTGGAATTCTTCCAAATGCACTGCCGTTATGGCTTTATGTCAGCTTCATTATGATGAAGAAAGTTAACAAACTTAAATATGTGAAGTTAATGATTGGAAGCAATGCAATATCGATTGCTAAATAAGAATATACAAAAAAAACGATTATGTACATAAATATAATATTTTGGAATTCTTCCAAATGCACTGCCGTTTCTGCTTTTTGTCAACTTAATTAAGATGAAGAAAGTTAACTAACTTAAATATGTGAAGTTAATGATTAGAAGCTACTCAATATCGATTGCTAAATATGTGTATACAAAAAGTCGACTTTATATCTAAATATAAGATTACAGAATTTTTCCAAATGCTCTGCCGTTATGGCTTTATGTCAACTTCAGTAAGCTGAAGAAAGCTAACTAACTTAAATATGTGCAGTTAATGATTAGAAGCTACTCAATATCGATTGCTAAATGTTTGTATACAAGAAAATCGACTTTATACATATAGTAAATATAAGATTTTAGAATTCTTCTAAATTCTTTGCCGTTTTTGCTTTATGTCAACTTCATTAAGATGAAGAAAGTTAACTAACTTAAATATGTGAAGTTAATGATTACAAACTACTCAATATCGATTGCTAAATGTGTGTATACAAAAAAATCGACTTTATACATATAGTAAATTTAAGATTTTGGAATTTTTCAAATGCACTGCCCTTTTGGCTTTATATACACTTCAGTAAGTTGAAGAAAGTAAACTAACTTAAATATGTGAAGTTAATGATTAGAAGCTACTCAATATCGATTGCTAAATGTGTGTATACAAGAAAATCGACTTTATACTATAATAAATATAAGATTCTGGAATTCTTCCAAGTGCACTGCCGTTATGGCTTTTTGTCGACTTCAGTAAGATGAAGAAGGTGAATTAACTTAAATATGTAAAACTAATGATAAGCAGCTACTCCATATCGACTGCTAAATGCGCATATACAAGAAAATCTACTTTATACCTGAACATAAGGTTATGGAATTTTTCCAAATGCTCTGCCGTTATGGGTTTATGTCAACTTCAGTAAGATAAAGAAAGTAAACTAACTTAAATATGTGAAGTTAATGATTAGAAGCTACTCAATATCGATTGTTAAATGTGGGTATACAAGAAACTCGATTTTATACATATAGTAAATATAAGATTTTGGAATTCTTCCAAATGCATTGCCGTTATGGCTTTATTTCAACTTCTGTAAGATGTAAAATGTTAACTAACTTACATATGTAAAACTAATGATTAAAAGCTACTCAATATCGATTGCCAAAATTGTGTATACAATAAAATCGACTTTATACATACATATACTAAGTATAAGATTATGGAATTTTTTCAAATGCACTGCCGTTATGGCTTTATTTTAACATCGGTAAGATTAAGAAATTTAGTTGACTTAAATATGTGGAGTTAATGATTCGGAGCAATGCAATATCGATTGCTAGATTCGTATATACAAGAAAATCTACTTTATACCTCAATATAAGATTTTGGAATTCTTTCAAAGGCACTGCCGTAACGGCCTTATGTCAACTTCAGTAAGATGAAGAAAGTTAATTAACTTAAATATGTGTAGTTAATGAATAGAAGCAACTCAATATCGACTGCTAAATATGCATATACAAGAAAATCGAATTTATATATAAATACTAGCTGACCCCGCAGCCGTTGTCCTGCGTGAAATTATGTGTTTTGAAATGAAAAAAAGTTGAAATTTTATTGTGTCGAAAATGATTTATTTTCTATTTTTCTAAATTTTTTTAATGTAGCGCTACTTAATAAACATATTTTTTTGATTTTTGTTCTGGTGCGTAAATATATAGAAAAGACTGGTTTCCAACTCGTCAACACGCCACATATATCTGGCCGTGTGAAAAACATAGCATTTCCCGATTTCCTTGTGTCCTGTTGATTGTCAACGCAAAGGCAATTTTCCCTGGTAATTGAATACGTTTGAACTGAAATGGCTGTCTCTTGTATTCGATAACTGGGTCATAATCAGTCGGGTTCCATTACACATTTTCGGCGCAGGAAGATTGTGAAACATAATAATGACAGATCCAACTTTGAGACGCAAAAGATGCTGGGGCTTACCAAGCCTCTCCAAAGAATTTGGAAATTCCACTGGATAATTTACGGTTTCGTTTTCCTTGTCAAGACGATCGATCGATTTATATGAGCGCAAACCTCCCGGAATTTGACTTTGAATCTTCCAGTTTAAGTCATTAACATCAGTATTTTTGGCAGCTAAAATTGCGCGTGCACTCAAGCAATTGAAGTTAGGATAATTTGGTCAATATTCGGATAAACATCCGTGATGAGTTCATCTTCCGTTGAAGTGAATTGACAAAAGGGAGGTGAAATTGATATCAAACCACTGGAAGTATCAACCGAAATTTGCCAATTCTTAGCGAATACAATGTAAAATGTCTTCGGCAATGTCATTTTTTCGTATCCCATAATTAACGCGAATTTGAAGGCTGATATGTCGAAATGATCTTCGCGAAAAGTATGCGAAATTCAGTGGCATGCGAAGTAACTATAGCATTGTCCTTCGTCTGTTTCTAGTGATTATCATATTCCAACAAATGCAACTGCTGGCGTGCTTCTCAAAAAGTTGCAAACACTGTACCATTCACAATACGCAATGACTTAAATGAAGTTGAACCGCGAGACGCACAACAGTCGGAAAACTTTCATGAATTGCAAAAGTAAATATCCTACAAAGCGCTTTATTGCGGTTCACATATCGACCCATTTGATACTGCTGATCTCATATCGTTCAAGGCCAATAACCGCTATGTTGCTTTCTTTGGTGACATACTTGCAAACGTATTTGATCGATTTCACCAATCTGCAATATTCAACATTGACATAAGTTTTGAATGTGAATTAGACAAAAGTGGCGAATATGGTACGATCCATGCGTAGTCAACTTCGATGTGTTGTTAACGTCGATATTCACGCCTCTAAATGCTAAATGTTCTGCCATTGTCGTCTGGTGAGCGACGCCGATACAGTGAATATCCATGATTTCCTATTTCCGTTTCCGAAAGAAAAGCACATGAGTAGTGTTTCGTGCATTTATTGTCAGACATGCAATCCAAAGTGGGTGGGTTCGCAAGGTCTATGAACCATATTGGTTTCCACCACTTCGTATAATTCTGGATCTCTGAATCAGGAATTTCCGCTGAAATGATTTCATCAATTTGATCTGGTGTAATCACCATCCGCATCCAAAGAAGAATGTGTGCGTGCGGCAACACGCAACAGAATACATTCAGCATCTAACAGCACCATATATACCATAGGTTGGCTGCCATACGTTGATGGTAAAAAGAACGCCGACCAATATTAGCGCGACCTCTTCGTGGCTTCGTAACAAATTTCAATATGCAATTGATAACATTGTGTGAAACACACATAAAGTTTTCACTGAATAATTTTAAAAATGTCTATGGAAAATGTTACTTTTTGGAATTGTCCAAATATCCGACTTCTCCTCATGAAAAGTATAAGATATTTGTTTCTAAACCTTTCCCGATCCTCAACAAATAACCTTTAAAAATTTCATCAAGATTGGTTCAACTGTTCTCTTAGTGTTACTAACAAACATTCATTTTTATATACATATATATGTATGTATGTACATATGTATGTAACGTTTGTATGGGGGAAAAGAAAAGGGCTGTTTTTAGGGGTACTCCGGAAATTATTCGAATTTTTCTCGCCGTAAAAACCATTTTTGAACTTTAACGAAATTTAAGAAAAAGAATTGGCAAAATTGGTCCAGGCGTTATTGAGTTATGAGCGTACATACATTTTGACGATTCATTTTTATTTATATAGATAAGATTATGGAATTTTTGCAAATGCACTGCCGTTATGGCTTTCTGTCAACCTCAGTAAGATATAAAAGATTAATTAACTTAAATATGTAAAGTTAATGAATAGGAGCTACTCAATATCGACTGCTACATGCGTATATACAAGAAAATCGACTTTATATCTAAATATAAGATTATGGAATTTTTCCAAGTGCACTGCCGTTATGGCTTTATGTCAACTTCAGCAAGATGAAGTAAGTTCTTCTTCTTAATTGGCGTAGACACCGCTTATGCGATTATAGCCGAGTTAACAACAGCGCGCCAGTCGTTTCTTCTTTTCGCTACGTGGCGCCAATTGGATATTCCAAGCGAAGCCAGGTCCTTCTCCACTTGGTCCTTCCAACGGAGTGGAGGTCTTCCTCTTCCTCTGCTTCTCCCGGCGGGTACAGCGTCGAATACTTTCAGAGCTGGAGTGTTTCCGTCCATTCGGACAACATGACCTAGCCAGCGTAGCCGCTGTCTTTTAATTCGCTGAACTATGTCAATGTCGTCATATATCTCGTACAGCTCATCGTTCCATCGAATGCGATATTCGCCGTGGCCAACGCGTAAAGGACCATAAATCTTTCGCAGAACTTTTCTCTCGAAAACTCGCAACGTCGACTCATCCGTTGTTGACATCGTCCAACGTGCACCTTATAGCAGGACGGGAATTATGAGTGGATTATAGAGTTTGGTTTTTGTTTGTCGAGAGAGGACTTTGCTTCTCAATTGCCTACTCAGTCCGAACAGGTGCTACGTTGGCAAGAGTTATCCTGCGTTGGATTTCTAGGCTGACGTTGTTGGTGGTGTTAACGCTGGTTCCAAGATAGACGAAATTATCTACAACTTCAAAGTTATGACTGTCAACAGTGACTTGAGTTCCAAGTCGCGAGTGCGACGACTGTTTGTTTGATGCTGCCAGACCCATTTGTTTGCTTCCTTGTCCAGTCTGGAGAAAGCAGAACTAACGGCGCGGGTGTTAAGGCCGATGATATCAATATCATCGGCATACGCCAGCAGCTGTACACTCTTATAAATGATGGTACCTTCCCTATTAAGTTCTGCAGCTCGAACTATTTTCTCCAGAAGCAGGTTAAAAAAGTCGCACGATAGGGAATCGCCTTGCCTGAAACCTCGTTTGGTATCGAACGGCTCGGAGAGGTCCTTCATGATTCTGACGGAGCTTTTGGTGTTGCTCAACGTCAGCTTACACAGCCGTATCAGTTTTGCGGGGATACCAAATTCAGACATCGTGGCATAAAGGTAGCTCCTTTTCGTGCTGTCGAAAGCAGCTTTGAAATTGACGAAGAGGTGGTGGGTGTCGATTCTTCTTCCACGGGTATTTTCCAAGATTTGGCGCATGGTAAATATCTGGTCGGTTGTTGATTTTCCAGGTCTGAAGCCACACTGATAAGGTCCAATCAGTTTGTTGACGGTGGGCTTTAATCTTTCACACAATACGCTCGATAGAACCTTATACGCGATGTTGAGGAGGCTAATCCCACGGTAGTTGGCGCAGATTGTGGGGTCTCCTTTTTTATGGATTGGGCATAGCACACTTAAATTCCAATCGTTGGGCTTTCGTGCGACCATATTTTACAAAGAAGCTGATGCATGCTTATCAGCTCTTCGCCGCCGTGTTTGAATAGCTCGGCCGGCAATCCATCGGCCCCCTCCGCTTTGTTGTTCTTCAGGCGGGTAATTGCTATTCGAACTTCTTCATGGTCGGGTAATGGAACGTCTGCTCCATCGTCATCGATTGGGGAATCGGTTTCTCCTTCTCTTGGAGTTGTGCATTCCCTGCCATTCAGCAGGCTGGAGAAGTGGTCCGCCCATAATCATAGTATGCTCTGAGCATCGGTGACTAGATCACCTTTGGGGGTTCTACAAGAGTATGCTCCGGTCTCGAAACCTTCTGTAAGCCGCCGCGTTTTTTCGTAGAATTTTCGAGCATTACCCCTGTCGGCCAGCTTATCAATCTCTTCGTACTCACGCATTTCGGCCTCTTTCTTTTTCTGTCTGCAAATGCGTCTCGCTTCCCTCTTCAACTCTTGGTATCTATCCCATCCCGCTAGTGTAGTGGTCGATCGTAACGTTGCGAGGTAGCCAGCCTGTTTTCTCTCCGCTGCGGCACGGCACTCCTCGTCGTACCAGCTGCTCTTTTGCACTTTCCAAAAACCAATGGTTTCGGTTGCAGCTGTACGTAAGGAGTTTTAAATACCGTCCCACAGTTCCCTTATACCGAGTTGTTGACGAGTGTTCTCAGATAGGAGGAGTGCAAGCCGAGTAGCAAATCGTTCGGCTGTCTGTTGTGATTGCAGCCTCTCGACGTCGAACCTTCCTTGTGTTTGTTGGCGTGCGTTTTTTGCTGCACAGAAGCGGGTGCGAATCTTGGCTGCAACAAGATAGTGATCCGAGTCGATGTTAGGACCTCAGAGCGTACGCACGTCTAGAACACTGGAGACGTGTCTTCCGGCTATCACAACATGATCGATCTGGTTGGTGGCGTTTCGATCCGGAGACTGCCAGGTAGCTTGAGGCTGCTGTTGGTTTTTCATTCGGGTGAGCTTTTTACGTGGCGGGTCCCAAACCCAGCACACAACCCTATGTAGGGGATGTTTCGCCTTCTCACTTTAGCTCGCCTTCGAACGGATGTTCTTAGGCTACCCAGAGGATACTTGGTCAAAGACCGGAAGTCGTGAGCTGCTTGAGCCATGTGTAAAAGAATCGCTTCTGGCCACTCCCAAGTGAATGGCGATCAGAGAACTTTCCTCACTTGCGTGAACTTGACATCATCCTCCTTTTTTGTAGTATATCTACCAAGCATTTTATCCATCGTGTCTACTCCAGCTTTAGACCAGTTATAAAACTCGATGATTTCGGATTTTTTCTTTGCACTGTCACTAATTTTTGCTTCGTGATGCATTGATGATAGTATAATTACTACCTTGTTTTTTTTGGCACATAACAACATAGGGTTACTTTTTCATGAAAGCCAAACACAGTGGAAAATTCTTTTCGAGTTTTTGAAACAGCCATTGTTGGTGGAATGTATGCTTTATTTGTCTTCAGAGTACCAACAAGTTAGTAAAAATTTTGCTAATTATCCATGTGAAACGTGAAATGTAAAGAAATTATCCACTGTAATGTTTCTACCGGATCCTTTGTATGGTGCCACCAAGTCTTTAACAACTCTTTCACCAACATTTTTCTCACGACCATCTTTCTATTTCCCAGTGTAAAGTTGTCCAGTAAGTGGATACGAATTTTCAGCATCACATATTCACCATACTTTAATTCCATACTTAGCTGGCTTTGCGATTGTTAGGTATTCTGTTGATTTATAATGTTTTGCTTAATACCTACTTAAAATTTTCCAAATGTCTCGTATTGGAGCAGCTTTACGAGTATCACTTTCTAAGCGCTGAGCTCTAGTATTGGCATCGTCAAATCGAATAAAGCGAATAATATTCCAGAAAAAATAAAATAAATAATTTACTTGAAAATAAAATAAATAAATCTCGTCTTACCGTCGAAAACTTGTTGAATCAGCCATAGTATTTAGATTAAATACAATATTTTAATTGATAACATTTATTTTGTATATTTTTTTCACTTATCTCTGTATCTTTATCTGTAACTCTGTTCACTAGGCTTGTAGAATTCCAACTGAACACGTTTCTTTCTTTTCGTCCGAAATATAAAGGGGGCGGCTTAGGTACCCAAATATCCATTGACCTTGGCACTCCACTTTCGTTATTTAAACGAGAACTATAGAATATGTCCCCATTTATAGTTATTTCCTATGCCATGTAGCCAACTTACACAGAAACACTTTTTTATTTAGTATACTAACGACTTCCACATCTGCTCCACCTGGGTACCCGGGTACCCGGTCATTGAACGAATGGTGAAAGTTTGGTCATTGACCGGACGGTTAAGATGAAGAAAGTTAACTAACTTAAATATGTGAAGTTAATGATTAGAAGCTACTCAATATCGATTGCTAAATGTGTGTATACAAGAAAATCGAATTTATACATACACTAAGTATAAGATTCTGGAATTCTTCCAAATGCACTGCCGTTATGGCTTTATGTCAACTTCAGTAAGATGTAAAAGGTTAATTAAGTTAACAATGTTAAACTAATGATTTGAAGAAACCCAATGTCGATTGCTAAATATGTATATACAAGAAAATCGACTTTATACATTGATATAAGATTATGGATTTTTTTCAAAAGCACTGCCGTTATGGCTTTATGTCAACATCGTTAAGATTAAGAAATTTAGTTGACTCAAATATTTGGAGTTAATGATTTGAAGCAATCCAATATCGATTGCTAGATGCGTATATACAAGAAAATCGACTTTATACCTAAATATAATATTTTGGAATTCTTCCAAATGCACTGCCGTTATGGCTTTATGTCAACTTCAGTAAGATGAAGAAAGTTAACTAACTTAAATAGGTGAAGTTAATGATAAGAAGCTACTCAATATCGATTGCTAAATGTGTGTATACAAGAAAATCGACTTTATACAAACAGTAAATATAAGATTTGGAATTCTTCCGAATGCACTGCCGTTATGGCTTTATGTCAGTTTCATTAAGATGAAAAAAGTTAACTAACTTAAATACGTGAAGTTACTGATTGGAAGCAATGCAATATCGATTGCTAAATATGAATATACAAAAAAAAACGATTATGTACATAAATATAATATTTTGGAATTCTTCCAAATGCACTGCCGTTTCTGCTTTTTGTCAACTTAATTAAGATGAAGAAAGTTAACTAACTTAAATATGTGAAGTTAATGATAAGTAGCTACTCAATATCGATTGCTAAATGTGTGTATACAAAAAATCGACTTTATATCTAAATATAAGATTATGGAATTTTTCCAAATGCTCTGCCGTTATGGTTTTATGTCAACTTCAGTAAGATGAAGAAAGTTAACTAACTTAAATATGTGAAGTTAATGATTAAAAGCTACTTAATATCGATAGCTAAATGTGTGTATACAAAAAATCGACTTTATATCTAAATATAAGATTATGGAATTTTTCCAAACGCTCTGCCGTTATAGCTTTATGCCAACTTGAGTAAGATATAAAAAGTTAATTAACTTTAATATGTGAAGTTAATCATATCAAGCAATGCAATAGCGATTGCTAAATATGAATATACAAGAAAATTGACTTTATACATAAATATAAGATTTTAGAATTCTTCTAAATGCACTGCCGTTTTTGCATTATGTCAACTTCAGTAAGATGAAGAAAGTTAACTAACTTAAATATGTAAAGTTAATGATAAGAAGCTACTCAATATCGATTGCTAAATGTGTGTATACAAAAAATCGACTTTATATCTAAATATAAGATTATGGAATTTTTCCAAATGCTCTGCCGTTATGGCTTTATGTCAACTTCAGTAAGATGAAGAAAGTTAACTAACTTAAATATGTGAAGTTAATGATAAGAAGCTACTCAATATCGATTGCTAAATGTGTGTATACAAGAAAATCGGCTTTATACAAACAGTAAATATAAGATTTGGAAGTCTTCCAAACGCTCTGCCGTTATGGCTTTATGTCAGCTTCATTATGATGAAGAAAGTTAACTAACTTAAATACGTGAAGCTAATGATTGGAAGCAATGCAATATCGATTGCTAAATATGAGTATACAAAAAAAAAACGATTATATACATAAATATAATATTTTGGAATTCTTCCAAATGCACTGCCATTTCTGCTTTTTGTCAACTTCATTAAGATGAAGAAAGTTAACTAAATTAATATTAATGATTAGAAGCTACTTAATATCGATAGCTAAATGTGTGTATACAAAAAATCGACTTTATGTCTAAATATAAGATTATGGAATTTTTCCAAACGCTCTGCCGTTATGGCTTTATGCCAACTTGAGTAAGATATAAAAGGTTAATTAACTTAAATATGTGAAGTTAATCATATCAAGCAATGCAATAGCGATTGCTAAATATGAATATACAAGAAAATCGAATTTATACATAAATATAAGATTTTAGAATTCTTTTAAATGCACTGCCGTTTTTGCTTTATGTAAACTTCAGTAATATGAAGAAAGTTCACTAACTTAAATATGTTAAGTTAATGATAAGAAGCTCCTCAATATCGATTGCTAAATATGTGTATACAAAAAATGTACTTTATATCTAAATATAAGGTTACGGAATTTTTCCAAATGCTCTGCCGTTATGGCTTTATGTCAACTTCAGTAAGATGGAGAAAGTTAACTAACTTAAATATGTGAAGTTAATGATGTGAAGCAATGCAATAGCGATTGCTAAATATGAATATACAAGAAAATCGACTTTATACATAAGTAAAAGATTTTAGAATTCTTTTAAATGCACTGCCGTTATGGCTTTATGTCAACATCGGTAAGATTAAGAAATTTAGTTGACCCAAATATGTGGAGTTAATGATTTTAAGCAATGCAGTATCGATCGCTAGACGCGTATATACAAGAAAATCGGCTTTATACCTAAATATAATATTTTGGAATTCTTCCAAATGCACTGCCGTTATGGCTATATGCCAACTTCAGTAAGATGTAAAAGGTTAATTAATTTAAATATGTAAAACTAATGATTAAAAGCTGCTCATTAGCGACTGCTATATATGTATATACAAGAAAATCGACTTTATATTTAAATATAAGATTTTGGAATTTTTCAAATGCACTGCCGTTATGGCTTTATGCCAACTTCAGTAAGATGTTAAAGGTTAATTAACTTAAATATGTGAAGTTAGTGACTAGAAGCTACTCAATATCGATTGCTAAATGTGTGTATACAAGAAAAGCGACTTTATACATATAGTAAGTATAAGATTCTGGAATTCTTCCAAATGCACTACCGTTATGGTTTAATGTCAACTACAGAAAGATGAAGAAGGTTAATTAACTTAAATATGTAAAGTTAATGATTTGAAGCAATGCAATACCGATTGCTAAATGTGAATATACAAGAAAATCGACTTGACAATATCGATTGCTAAATGTGTATATACAAGAAAATTGACTTTATACCTAAACACAAGATTGTGCAGTTCTTCCAAATATAATGCCGTTATGGCTTTATGTCAACTTCATTACGATGTAAAAGGTTAATTAACTTAAATATGTGAAGTTAATGATTAAAAGCTAATCAATATCGATTGCTAAATGTGCATATACAAGAAAATCGACTTTACACATATAGTAAGATTAGGATTCAGGAATTCTTCCAAATGCACTACCGTTATGGCTTAATGTCAACTTCAGAAAGAGGAAGAAGGTTAATTAACTTAAATATGTGAGGTTAATGATTTGAAGCAACTCAATATCGATTGCTTAATGCGTATATACCAGAAAATCGACTCTGTAGCTAAATATAATATTATGGAATTTTTCCAAGTGCACTGCCTTTATGACTTTATGTCAACTTCAGTAAGATGAAGACAGTTAAGTAACTTAAATATGTTAAGTTAATGATTTGAAGCAACATGGTTCCTTAATGCGTATGTACAAGAAAATCGACTTTGTGCCTAAATATAAGATTTTGGAATTTTTCCAAGTGCACTGCCTTTATGGCTTTATGTCAACTTTAGTAAGATGAAGAAAGTTAACTTACTTAAATATGTGAAGTTAATGATTAGAAGCTACTCAATATCGATTGCTAAATGTGTGTATACAAGAAAATCGATTTTATACATACACTAAGTATAAGATTCTGGAATTCTTCCAAATGCACTGCCGTTATGGCTTTATGTAAACTTCAGTAAGATGTAAAAGGCTAATTAACTTAAATACGTAAAACTAATGATTAAAAGCTATTCAATATCGACTGCTGAATATGTATATACAAGAAAATCGATTTTATATTTAAATATAAGATTTTGAAATTTTTCAAATGCACTGCCGTTATGGCTTTATGTCAACTTCAGTAAGATGTAAAAGGTTAATTAACTTAACAATGTTAAACTAATGATTTGAAGAAACCCAATGTCGATTGCTAAATGTGTATATACAAGAAAATCGACTTTATACATTGATATAAGATTATGGATTTTTTTCAAAAGCACTGCCGTTATGGCTTTATGTCAACATCGTTAAGATTAAGAAATTTAGTTGACTCAAATATTTGGAGTTAATGATTTGAAGCAATCCAATATCGATTGCTAGATGCGTATATACAAGAAAATCGACTTTATACCTAAATATAATATTTTGGAATTCTTCCAAATGCCCTGCCGTTATGGCTTTATGCCAACTTCAGTAAGACAAAGAAGGTTAATTAACTTTAATATGTGAAGTTAAAGATTTGAAGCAATGCAATAGCGATTGCTGAATAAGATTATACAAGAAAATCGACTTTATACATAAATATAAGATTTTAGAATTCTTCTAAATGCACTGCCGTTTTTGCTTTATGTCAACTTCAGTAAGATGAAGAAAGTTAACTAACTTAAATATGTAAAGTTAATGATAAGAAGCTACTCAATATCGATTGCTAAATGTGTTTATACAAAAAATCGACTTTATTTCTAAATATAAGATTATGGAATTTTTCCAAATGCTCTGCCGTTATGGCTTTATGCCAATTTCAGTAAGATAAAGAAGGTTAATTAACTTTAATATGTGAAGTTAAAGATTTTAAGCAATGCAATAGCGATTGCTGAATAAGATTATACAAGAAATTCGACTTTATACATAAATATAAGATTTTAGAATTCTTTAAAATGCACTGCCGTTTTTGCTTTATGTAAACTTCAGTAAGATGAAGAAAGTTCACTAACTTAAATATGTTAAGTTAATGATAAGGAGCTACTCAATATCGATTGCTAAATGTGTGTATACAAAAAATCGACTTTATATCTAAATATAAGACTATGGAATTTTTCCAAACGCTCTGCCGTTATGGCTTTATGCCAATTTCAGTAAGATAAAGATATAATATGTGAAGTTAAAGATTTTAAGCAATGCAATAGCGATTGCTGAATAAGATTATACAAGAAAATCGACTTTATACATAAATATAAGATTTTAGAATTCTTCTAAATGCACTGCCGTGTTTGCTTTATGTCAACTTCATTAAGATGAAGAAAGTTAACTAACTTAAATATGTGAAGTTAATGATTAGAAGCTACTCAATATCGATTGCTAAATGTGTTTATACAAAAAATCGACTTTATTTCTAAATATAAGATTATGGAATTTTTCCAAATGCTCTGCCGTTATGGCTTTATGTCAACTTTAGTAAGATGAAGAAAGTTAACTTACTTAAATATGTGAAGTTAATGATTAGAAGCTACTCAATATCGATTGCTAAATGTGTGTATACAAGAAAATCGATTTTATACATACACTAAGTATAAGATTCTGGAATTCTTCCAAATGCACTGCCGTTATGGCTTTATGTAAACTTCAGTAAGATGTAAAAGGCTAATTAACTTAAATACGTAAAACTAATGATTAAAAGCTATTCAATATCGACTGCTGAATATGTATATACAAGAAAATCGATTTTATATTTAAATATAAGATTTTGAAATTTTTCAAATGCACTGCCGTTATGGCTTTATGTCAACTTCAGTAAGATGTAAAAGGTTAATTAACTTAACAATGTTAAACTAATGATTTGAAGAAACCCAATGTCGATTGCTAAAAGTATATATACAAGAAAATCGACTTTATACATTGATATAAGATTATGGATTTTTCTCAAAAGCACTGCCGTTATGGCTTTATGTCAACATCGTTAAGATTAAGAAATTTAGTTGACTCAAATATTTGGAGTTAATGATTTGAAGCAATCCAATATCGATTGCTAGATGCGTATATACAAGAAAATCGACTTTATACCTAAATATAATATTTTGGAATTCTTCCAAATGCCCTGCCGTTATGGCTTTATGCCAACTTCAGTAAGACAAAGAAGGTTAATTAACTAAAATATGTGAAGTTAATGATTTGAAGCAATGCAATAGCGATTGCTGAATAAGATTATACAAGAAAATCGACTTTATACATAAATATAAGATTTTAGAATTCTTCTAAATGCACTGCCGTTTTTGCTTTATGTCAACTTCAGTAAGATGAAGAAAGTTAACTAACTTAAATATGCGAAGTTAATGATAAGAAGTTTCTCAATATCGATTGCTAAATGTGTGTATACAAAAAATTGACTTTATATCTAAATATAAGATTATGAAATTTTTCCAAATGCTCTGCCGTTATGGCTTTATGTCAACTTCAGTAAGATGAAGAAAGTTAACTAACTTAAATATGTGAAGTTAATGATAAGAAGCTACTCAATATCGATTGCTAAATGTGTATATACAAGAAAATCGACTTTATACAAATAGTAAATATAAGATTTGGAATTCTTCCAAATGCACTGCCGTTATGGCTTTATGTCAGCTTCATTATGATGAAGAAAGTTAACAAACTTAAATATGTGAAGTTAATGATTGGAAGCAATGCAATATCGATTGCTAAATAAGAATATACAAAAAAAACGATTATGTACATAAATATAATATTTTGGAATTCTTCCAAATGCACTGCCGTTTCTGCTTTTTGTCAACTTCATTAAGATAAAGAAAGTTAACTAACTTAAATATGTGAAGTTAATGATTAGAAGCTACTCAATATCGATTGCTAAATGTGTGTATACGAAAAATCGACTTTATATCTAAATATAAGATTACGGAATTTTTCCAAATGCTCTGCCGTTATGGCTTTATGTCAACTTCAGTAAGATGAAGAAAGCTAACTAACTTAAATATGTGAAGTTAATGATTAGAAGCTACTCAATATCGATTGCTAAATGTGTGTATACAAGAAAATTGACTTTATACATATAGTAAATATAAGATTTGGAATTCTTCCAAATGCACTGCCGTTATGGCTTTATGTCAGCTTCATTAAGATGAAAAAAGTTAACTAACTTAATATGTGAAGTTAATGATTGGAAGCAATGCAATATCGATTGCTAAATATGAATATACAAAAAAAAAACGATTATATACATAAATATAATATTTTGGAATTCTTTCAAATGCACTGCCGTTTCTGCTTTTTGTCAACTTCATTAAGATGAAGAAAGTTAACTAACTTAAATATGTGAAGTTAATGATTAGAAGCTACTCAATATCGATTGCTAAATGTGTGTATACAAAAAAATCGACTTTATATCTAAATATAAGATTTTAGAATTCTTCTAAATGCACTGCCGTTTTTGCTTTATGTCAACTTCATTAAGATGAAGAAAGTTAACTAACCTAAAAATGTGTGAAGTTAATAATCAGAAGCTACTCAATATCGGTTGCTAGATGTATGTATACAAGAAAATCGACTTTATACATATAGTAAATATAAGATTTGGAATTCTTCCAAATGCACTGCCGTTATGGCTTTATGTCAGCTTCATTAAGATGAAAAAAGTTAACTAACTTAAGTATGTGAAGTTAATGATTGGAAGCAATGCAATATCGATTGCTAAATATGAATATACAAAAAAAAACGATTATATACATAAATATAATATTTTGAAATTCTTTCAAATGCACTGCCGTTTCTGCTTTTTGTCAACTTCATTAAGATGAAGAAAGTTAACTAACTTAAATATGTGAAGTTAATGATTAGAAGCTACTCAATATCGATTGCTAAAAGTGTGTATACAAGAAAATCGAATTTATACATACACTAAGTATAAGATTCTGGAATTCTTCCAAATGCACTGCCGTTATGGCTTTATGTCAACTTCAGTAAGATGTAAAAGGTTAATTAAGTTAACAATGTTAAACTAATGATTTGAAGAAACCCAATGTCGATTGCTAAATGTGTATATACAAGAAAATCGACTTTATACATTGATATAAGATTATGGATTTTTTTCAAAAGCACTGCCGTTATGGATTTATGTCAACATCGTTAAGATTAAGAAATTTAGTTGACTCAAATATTTGGAGTTAATGATTTGAAGCAATCCAATATCGATTGTTAGATGCGTATATACAAGAAAATCGACTTTATACCTAAATATAATATTTTGGAATTCGCCCAAATGCACTGCCGTTATGGCTTTATGTCAACTTCAGTAAGATGAAGAAGGCTAATTAACTTAAATATGTGAAGCTAATGATTAGAAGCTACTCAATATCGATTGCTAAATGTGTGTATACAGAAAATCGCCTTTACACATATAGTAAATATAAGATTTTGGAGTTCTTCCAAATGCACTACCTTTATGGCTTTATGCCAACTTCAGTAAGATGAAGAAGGTTAGTTAGCTTAAATATGTGAAGTTAATGACTTAAAGCAATTCAATATCGGTTGCTAAATGCGTACAAACAAAAAAATCGACTTTATACCTAAATATAAGATTTTGGAATTCTTCCAAATGCACTGCCGTTATGGCTTAGTGTCACTTTCAGTTAGATGAAGAAAGTTAATAATATTAAATATGTAAAGTTAATGTTCAGAAGCTACACAATATCGATTGTGATATGTGTAAACAAGAAAATCGACTTTAAACATAAATATAAGATTTTAGAATTCTTCCAAATGCACTGCCGTTTTTGCTTTACGTCAGCTTAATTAAGATGAAGAAAGTTAACTTACTAAAATATGTGAAGTTAATGAATAGAACCTACTCAATATCGACTTTATATCTAAATATAAGGTTATGTAATTTTTCCAAATGCTCTGCCGTTATGGCTTTATGTCAACTTCAGTAAGATGAAGAAAGTCAACTAACTTAAATATGTGAAGTTAATGATTAGAAGCTACTCAGTATCGATTGCTAAATGTGTATATACAAGAAAATCGACTTTATACCTTAATATAAGCTAATGGAATTTTTCCAAATGCACTGCTGATATGGCTTTATGTCAACTTCATAAAGATGAAGAGAGGTAACTTTATTAAATATGTGAAGTTAATGATTTGAAGCAATGCAATATCGATTATTAAATATGAATATACAAAAAAATCGATTATATACATAAATGTAAAGTTTTGGAATTCTTCTAAATGCGCTGCCGTTATGGCTTTATGTCAACTTCATTAAGATGTAAAAGGTTAATTAACTTAAATATGTAAAACTAATGATTTGAAGCTACTCAATATCGACTGCTAAATGTGTATATACAAGAAAATCGACTTAATACCTCAATATAAGGATAATGGAATTTTTCCAAATGCACTGCAGTGATGGCTTTATGTCAACTTCAGTAAGATGAAGAAAGTTAACTAACTTAAATATGTGAAGTTAATGATTAGATGCTACTCAATATCGATTGCTAAATGTGTGTATACAGAAAATCGACTTTATACATATAGTAAATATAAGATTCTGGAATTCTTCCAAATGCACTGCCGTTATGGCTTTATGTCAACTTCAGTAAGATGAAGAAGGTTAATTAAATTAAATATGTGAAACTAATGATTTGAAGCAATCGATTGCTAAATATGAATATACAAAAAAAATGGATTATATGCATGAATATAAGATTTTGGAATTCTTCTAAATGCACTGCCGTTATGGCTTTATGTCAACTTCACTAAGATGTAAAAGGTTAATTAACTTAAATATGTGAAGCTTATGATTTGAAGCAATGCAATATCGATTGCTAAATGTGTATATGCAAGAAAATTGACTTAATACCTCAGTATAAGATAATGGAATTTTTCCAAATGCACTGCAGTGATGGCTTTATATTAACTTTGGTAAGATGAAGAAAGTTAATTAACTTAAATTTGTGAAGTTAATGATTTAAATCAACTCAATATCGATTGCTAAATATGAATATACAAAAAAATCGATTCTATACATAAATGTAAGATTTTGGAATTCTTCCAAACGCACTGTCGTTTTTGCTTTACGTCGACTTCATTAAGATGAAGAGAGGTAACTAACTTAAATATGTGAAGTTAATGATTAGAAGCTACTCAATATCGATTGCGTAATGTGTGTGTACAAAAAATCGCCTTTATATCTAAATATAAGATTATGGAAGTTTTCCAAATGCTCTGCCGTTATGGCTTTATGTCAACTTCAGTAAGATGAAGAAAGTTAACTAACTTAAATATGTGAAGTTAATGATCAGAAGCTACTCAATATCGAATGCTAAATGTGTGTATACAAGAAAATCGAAAATAAATATAAGATTTTAAATTCTTCTAAATGCACTGCCGTTTTTGCTCTATGTCAACTTCATTAAGATGAATAAAGTTAACTAACTTAAATATGTGAAGTTAATGATTGGAAGCTACTCAATATCGATTGCTAATGTGTGTATACAAGAAAATCGACTTTATACATATACTAAATTTAAGATTCTGGAATTCTTCCAAGTGCACTGCCGTTATGGCTTTATGTCAACTTCAGTAAGATGTAAAAGGTTAATTAACTTAAATATATTAAACTAATGATGTGAAGAAACTCAATGCCGATTGCTAAATGTGTATCGGAATTGTTCTAAATGCCCTACCGTTATGGCTTTATGTCAACTTCACTAAGATGTAAAAGGTTAATTAACTTAAATATGTAAAACTAATGATTTGAGGCTACTCAGTATCGACTGCTAAATGTGTATGTGCAAAAAAATCGACTTAATACCTCAATATAAGATAATGGAATTTTTTCCAAATGCACTGCAGTGATGGCTTTATATCAACTTTGGTAAGATGAAGAAAGTTAATTAACTTAAATTTGTGAAGTTAATGATTTAAATCAACTCAATATCGATTGCTAAATATGAATATACAAGAAAATCGAATTTATACATAAATATAAGATTTTGGAATTCTACTAAATGCACTGCCGTTATGGCTTTATGTCAACTTCAGTAAGATGAAGAAGGTTAATTAACTTAAATTTGTGAAGTTAATGATTTGAAGCAATGCAATATCGATTGCTAAATGTGTATATACAAAAAAATCGACTTTGTACCTCAATATAAGATAATGGAATTTTACCAAATGCAATGCCATTATGGCTTTATGTCAACTTCGGTAAGATGAAGAAAGTTAACTAAGTTAAATATGTGAAGTTAATGATTAGATGCTACTTAATATCGATTGCTAAATGTGCGTATACAAAGAATCGACTTTATATCTAAATATAAGAAAATGGAATTTTTCCAAATGCACTGCCGTTATGGCTTTATGTCAACTTCAGTAAGATGAAGAAAGTTAACTAACTTAAATATGTGAAGTTAATGATTAGAAGCTACTCAATATCGATTGCTTAATATGTGTACACAAGAAAATCGACTTTATACATATAGTAAATATAAAATTCTAAAATTCTTCCAAATGCACTGTCGTTATGGCTTTATGTCAACTTCAGAAAGATGAAGAAGGTTATTTAACTTAAATATGTGAAGTTAGTGATTTGAAGCAATGCAATATTGATTGCTAAATATGAATATACAAAAAATCGATTATTTACATAAATATAAGATTTTGGAATTCTTCCAAATGCACTGCCGTTATGGCTTTATGTCAACTTCAGTAACATGAAGAAGGTTAATTAACTTAAAAATGTGAAGTTAGTGATTTGAAGCAATGCAATATCGATTGCTAAATGTGTATATACAAAAAAATCGACTTTGTACCTCAATATAAGATAATGGAATTTTACCAAATGCAATGCCATTATGGCTTTATGTCAACTTCGGTAAGATGTAGAAAGTTAACTAAGTTAAATATGTGAAGTTAATGATTAGATGCTACCCACTATCGATTGCTAAATGTGTGTTTACAAAAAAATCGACTTTATATCTAAATATAAGATTTTGGAATTTTTCCAAATGCTCTGCCGTTATGGCTTTATGTCAACTTCAGTAAGATGAAGAAAGTTAACTAACTTAAACATGTGAAGTTAATGATTAGAAGCCACTCAATATCGATTGCTAAATGTGTGTATACAAGAAAAGCGACTTTACACATATAGTAGGTATAAGATTCTGGAATTTTTTATCCTCTACCCTTATGGCTTTATGTCCCCTTCACTAAGATGTAAAAGCTTAATTAACTTAAATATGTGAAGTTAATTATTAGAAGCTACTCAATATCGATTGCTAAATGTGTGTATACAAGAAAATCGACTTTATACATATACTAAATATAAAATTCTGAAATACTTCCAAATGAACTGACGTTATGGTTTTATGTCAACTTCACTAAGATGTAAAAGCTTAATTAACTTAAATATGTAAAACTAATGATTAGAAGCTACTCAATATCGATTGCTTAATGTGTGTATACAAAAAAATCGACTTTATACATAAATATAAGATTTTAGAATTCTTCCAAATGCACTGCTGTTTTTGCTTTACGTCAGCTTCATTAAGATGAAGAAAGTTAACTAACTTGAAGTTAATGATTAGAAGCTACTCAATATCGATTGCTTAATGTGTGTATACAAAAACATCGACTTGACAATATCGATTGCTAAATGCGTATATACAAGAAAATTGACCGTATACCTAAACACAAGATTGTGCAATTCTTCCAAATATTCTGCCGTTATGGCTTTATGTCAACTTCATTAAGATGAAGAATGCTAACTAACTTAAATATGTAAAGTTAATGATTAAAAGTTACTTAATATCGAATGCTAAATGTGTGTATACCAAAAAATCGACTTTATATCTAAGTATAAGATTATGGAATTTTTCCAACTGCTCTGCCGTTATGGCTTCATGTCAACTTCAGTAAGATGTAAAAGGTTAATTAAATTAAATATGTGAAGTTAATGATTAAAAGTTACTCAATATCGAATGCTAAATGTGTGTATACAAAAAAATCGACTTTATATCTAAATATAAGATAATGGAATTTTTCCAACTGCTCTGCCGTTATGGCTTTATGTCAACTTCGGTAAGATGTAAAAGGTTAATTAACTTAAATATGTGAAGCTAATGATTAGAAGCTACTCAATATCGACTTTTAAATGTGTGTATACAGAAAATCGACTTTATACATATAGTAAATATAAGATTTTGGAATTCTTCCAAATGCACTACCGTTATGGCTTTATGTCAACCTCAGTAAGATGACGAAGGTTAGTTAACTTAAATATGTGAAGTTGATGATTTAAAGCAACTCAATATCGGTTGCTAAATACGTATAAACAAAGAAATCGACTTTATACCTAAATGTAAGATTTTGTAATTTTTCCAAATGCACTGTTGTTATGGCTTTATGTCACTTTCAGTTAGATGAAGAAAGTTAATAATCTTAAATATGTAAAGTTAATGTTCAGAAGCTACACAATATCGATTGTGATATGTGTATACAAGAAAATCGACTTTATACGTAAATATAAAATTTTAGAATTCTTCCAAATGCACTGCCGTTATGGCTTTATGTCAACTTTACTAGGATGTAAAAGGTTAGTTAACTTAAATATGTGAAGTTAATGATTAGAAGCTACTCAATATCGATTTTTAATGTGTGTGTACAAAAAAATCGACTTTTATCTAAATATAAGGTTAAGGAATTTTTCCAAATGCACTGCCGTTATGGCTTTATGTCAACTTCATTATGATGAAGAGAGTTAACTATCTTAAATATGTGAAGTTAATGATCAGAAGCTACTCAGTATCGACTGCTAAATGTGTATATACAAGAAAATCGACTTAATACCTCAATATAGGATAATGGAATTTTTCCAAATGCACTGCAGTGATGGCTTTATGTCAACTTCAGTAAGATGAAGAAAGTTAACTAACTTAAATATGTGAAGTTAATGATTAGATGCTACTCAATATCGATTGCTAAATGTGTGTGTATACAAAAAAATCGACTTTATACATATAATAAATATAAGATTTTGGAATTCTTCTAAATCCACTGCCGTTATGGCTTTATGTCAACTTCAGTAAGATGAAGAAGGTTAATTAACTTAAATATGTAAAGTTAATGATTTGAAGCAATGCAATATCGATTGCTAAATGTGAATATACAAGAAAATCGCCTTGACAATATCGATTGCTAAATGTGTATATACAAGAAAATTGACTTTATACCTAAACACAAGATTGTGCAGTTCTTCCAAATATAATGCCGTTATGGCTTTATGTCAACTTCATTAAGATGTAAAAGGTTAATTAACTTAAATATGTGAAGGTAATGATTAAAAGCTAATCAATATCGATTGCTTAATGTGTATATACAAGAAAATCGACTTTACACATATAGTAAGAATAAGATTCTGGGATTCTTCCAAATGCACTACCGTTATGGCTTAATGTCAACTTCAGAAAGAGGAAGAAGGTTAATTAACTTAAATATGTGAGGTTAATGATTTGAAGCAACTCAGTATCGATTGCTTAATGCGCATATACCAGAAAATCGACTCTGTAGCTAAATATAAGATTATGGAATTTTTCCAAGTGCTCTGCCTTTATGACTTTATGTCAACTTCAGTAAGATGAAGAAAGTTAACTTACTTAATATGTGAAGTTAATGATTAGAAGCTACTCAATATCGATTGCTAAATGTGTGTATACAAGAAAATCGACTTTATACATATAGTAAATATAAGATTTGAAATTCTTCCAAATGCACTGCCGTTATGGCTTTATGTCAACTTGAGTAAGATGTAAAAGGTTAATTAACTTAAATATGTAAAGCTAATGATTAGAAGCTACTGAATATCGGCAGCTAAATACGTATATACAAGAAAATGGACTTTATATCTAAATATAATATTATGGAATTTTTCCAAATATACTACCGTTATGGCCTTATGTCAACTTCAGTAAGATGAAGAAAGTTAACTAACTTAAATATGTGAAGTTAATGATTTGAAGCAACTCAATATCGATTGCTAAATGTGTGTATACAGAAAATCGACTTTACACTTATAGTAAATATAATATTTTGGAGTTCTTCCAAATGCACTACCGTTATGGCTTTATGTCAACTTCAGTAAGATGAAGAAGTTTAGTTAACTTAAATATGTGAAGTTAATGATTTAAAGCAACTCAATATCGGTTGCTAACTGCGTACAAAGAAAAAAATCGACTTTATACCTAAATATAAGATTTTGGAATTCTTCCAAATGCACTCCCGTTATATCTTTATGTCACTTTCAGTTAGATGAAGAAAGTTAATAATCTTAAATATGTAAAGTTAATGTTCAGAAGCTACACAATATCGATTGTGATATGTGTAAAAAGAAAATCGACTTTATACATAAATATAAGATTTTAGAATTCTTCCAAATGCACTGCCGTTTTTGCTTTACATCAGCTTCATTAAGATGAAGAAAGTTAACTAACTAAAATTGTGAAGTTAATGAATAGAAGCTACTCAATATCGATTGCTAAATGTGTGTATATAAAAAAATCGACTTTTTATCTAAATATAAGGTTATGGAATTTTTCCAAATGCTCTGCCGTTATGGCTTTATGTCAACTTCAGTAAGATGAAGAAAGTTAACTAACTTAAATATGTGAAGTTAAGGATTAGGATATACTCAGTACCGATTGTTAAATGTGTGTATACAGAAAATCGACTTTATACATATAGTAAATATAATATTCTGGAATTCTTCCAAATGCACTGCCGTTATGGCTTTATGTCAACTTCAGAAAGAGAAAGAAGGTTAATTAACTTAAATATGTGAATTTAATGATTTGAAGCAATGCAATATCGATTGCTAAATATGAGTATACAAAAAAATCGATTATATACATAAATGTAAGATTTCGGAATTCTTCTAAATGCGCTGCCGTTATGGCTTTATGTCGACTTCAGTAAGATGAAGAAAGTTAAGTAACTTAAATATGTGAAGTTAATGATTTGAAGCAATGCAATATCGATTGCTAAATGTAAATATACAAGAAAATCGACTTGACAATATCGATTGCTAAATGCGTATATACAAGAATATTGACTTTATACCTAAACACAAGATTGTGCAATTCTTCCAAATATACTGCCGTTATGGTTTTATGTCAACTTCAGTAAGATGAAGAAAGTTAGCTAACTTAAATATGTGAAGTTAATGATTAGAAGCCACTCAATATCGATTGCTAAATGTGTGTATACAAGAAAAGCGACTTTATACATATAGTAAGAATAAGATTCTGGAATTCTTCTAAATGCACTACCGTTATGGCTTAATGTCAACTTCAGAAAGAGGATGAAGGTTAATTAACTTAAATATGTGAAGTTAATGATTTGAAGCAATGCAATTTCGATTGCTAAATATGAATATACAAAAAAATCGATTATATACATAAATGTAAGATTTCGGAATTCTTCTAAATGCGTTGCCGTTATGGCTTTATGTCGACTTCAGTAAGATGAAAAAAGTTAAGTAACTTAAATATGTGAAGTTAATGATTTGAAGCAACACAACCACGCTTGCAGAATGCGCATATACAAGAAAATCGACTTGTATTTAAATATAAGTTTATGGAATTTTTCCAAGTGCACTGCCGTTATGGCTTTATGTCAACTTCAGTAAGATGAAGAAAGTTAACTAATTTCAATATGTAAAGTTAATGATTTGAAGCAACTCAATATCGATTGCTTAATGCGTACATCCAAGAAAATCTACTTTATACCTAAACACAAGATTGTGCAATTCTTCCAAATATACTGCCGTTATGGTTTTATGTCAACTTCATTAAGATGAAGAATGTTAACTAACTTAAATATGTGAAGATAATGATCAAAAGCTACTCAATATCGGTTGCTAAATGTGTGTATACAAGAAAATCGACTTTATACATATAGTAAATATAGGATTTTGAATTCTTCTAAATGCACTGCCGTTAAGGCTTTATGTCAACTTCAGTAAGATGTAAAAGGTTAATTAACTTAAATATGTAAAACTAATGATTAGAAGCTACTCAATATCGACAGCTAAATATGTATATACAAGAAAATCGACTTTATATCTAAATATAATATTATGGAATTTTTCCAAATGCACTGCCGTTATGCCTTTATGTCAACTTCAGTAAGATGTAAAAGGTTAATTAACTTAATAATGTGAAGCTTATGATTTGAAGCAATGCAATATCGATTGCTAAATGTGTATATGCAAGAAAATCGACTTAATACCTCAGTATAAGATAATGGAATTTTTCCAAATTTACTGCAGTGATGGCTTTATATCAACTTTGGTAAGATGAAGAAAGTTAATTAACTTAAATTTGTGAAGTTAATGATTTAAATCAACTCAATATCGATTGCTAAATAAGAATATACAAAAAAATCGATTCTATACATAAATATAAGGTTTTGGAATTCTTACAAACGCACTGCCGTTTTTGCTTTACGTCAACTTCATTAAGATGAAGAGAGGTAACTAACTTAAATATGTGAAGTTAATGATTAGAAGCTACTCAGTATCGATTGCTAAATGTGTGTATACAAGAAAATCGACTTTATACATAAATATAAGATTTTAAATTCTTCCAAATGCGTTGCCGTTATGGCTTTATGTCGACTTCAGTAAGATGAAGAAAGTTAAGTAACTTAAATATGTGAAGTTAATGATTTGAAGCAACACAACCACGCTTGCAGAATGCGCATATACAAGAAAATCGACTTGTATTTAAATATAAGTTTATGGAATTTTTCCAAGTGCACTGCCGTTATAGCTTTATGTCAACTTCAGTAAGATGAAGAAAGTTAACTAATTTCATTATGTAAAGTTAACGATTTGAAGAAACTCAATGCCAATTGCTAAATGTGTATATACTAGAAAATCGACTTTATACATCGATATAAGATTATGGAGTTTTTTCAAATGCACTGCCGTTATGGCTTTATGTCAACTTCAGTAAGATGAAGAAAGTTAACTAACTTAAATATGTGAAGTTAAGGATTAGGATATACTCAGTATCGATTGCTAAATGTGTGTATACAGAAAATCGACCTTATACATATAGTAAATATAATATTCTGGAATTCTTCCAAATGCACTGCCGTTATGGCTTTATGTCAACTTCAGAAAGAGAAAGAAGGTTAATTAACTTAAATATGTGAATTTAATGATTTGAAGCAATGCAATATCGATTGCTAAATATGAGTATACAAAAAAATCGATTATATACATAAATGTAAGATTTCGGAATTCTTCTAAATGCACTACCGTTATGGCTTTATGTCAACCTCAGTAAGATGAAGAAGGTTAGTTAATTTAAATATGTGAAGTTGATGATTTAAAGCAACTCAATATCGATTGCTAAATGTAAATATACAAGAAAATCGACTTGACAATATCGATTGCTAAATGCGTATATACAAGAATATTGACTTTATACCTAAACACAAGATTGTGCAATTCTTCCAAATATACTGCCGTTATGGTTTTATGTCAACTTAATTAAGATGAAGAATGTTAACTAACTTAAATATGTGAAGTTATTGATTAGAAGCTACTCAGTATCGATTGTTAAATGTGTGTATACAAGAAAATCGACTTTATACATAAATATAAGATTTTAAATTCTTCTAAATGCACTGCCGTTTTTGCTCTATGTCAACTTCAATAAGATGAAGAAAATTAACTAACTTAAATATGTGAAGTTAATGATTGGAAGCTACTCAATATCGATTGCTAATGTGTGTATACAAGAAAATCGACTTTATACACATACTAAATTTAAGATTCTGGATATCTTCCAAGTGCACTGCCGTTATGGCTTTATGTCAACTTCAGTAAGATGTAAAAGGTTAATTAACTTAAATATGTTAAACTAATGATTAAAAGCTACTCAATATCGACTGCTAAATATGTATATACAAGAAAATCGACTTTATACTTAAATATAAGATTTTGGATTTTTTCAAATGCACTGCCGTTATTGCTTGAAGTCAACTTCAGCAAGATGTAAAAGGTTAATTAACTTAATAATGTGAAGCTTATGATTTGAAGCAATGCAATATCGATTGCTAAATGTGTATATGCCAGAAAATCGACTTAATACCTTAGTATAAGATAATGGAATTTTTCCAAATTTACTGCAGTGATGGCTTTATATCAACTTTGGTAAGATGAAGAAAGTTAATTAACTTAAATTTGTGAAGTTAATGATTTAAATAAACTCAATATCGATTGCTAAATAAGAATATGCAAAAAAATCGATTCTATACATAAATATAAGATTTTGGAATTCTTCCAAACGCACTGCCGTTTTTGCTTTACGTCAACCTCATTAAGATGAAGAGAGGTAACTAACTTAAATATGTGAAGTTAATGATTAGAAGCTACTCAGTATCGATTGCTAAATGTGTGTATACAAGAAAATCGACTTTATACATAAATATAAGATTTTAAATTCTTCCAAATGCGTTGCCGTTATGGCTTTATGTCGACTTCAGTAAGATGAAGAAAGTTAAGTAACTTAAATATGTGAAGTTAATGATTTGAAGCAACACAACCACGCTTGCAGAATGCGCATATACAAGAAAATCGACTTGTATTTAAATATAAGTTTATGGAATTTTTCCAAGTGCACTGCCGTTATAGCTTTATGTCAACTTCAGTAAGATGAAGAAAGTTAACTAATTTCATTATGTAAAGTTAACGATTTGAAGAAACTCAATGCCAATTGCTAAATGTGTATATACTAGAAAATCGACTTTATACATCGATATAAGATTATGGAGTTTTTTCAAATGCACTGCCGTTATGGCTTTATGTCAACTTCAGTAAGATGAAGAAAGTTAACTAACTTAAATATGTGAAGTTAAGGATTAGGATATACTCAGTATCGATTGCTAAATGTGTGTATACAGAAAATCGACCTTATACATATAGTAAATATAATATTCTGGAATTCTTCCAAATGCACTGCCGTTATGGCTTTATGTCAACTTCAGAAAGAGAAAGAAGGTTAATTAACTTAAATATGTGAAGTTAATGATTTGAAGCAACACAACCACGCTTGCAGAATGCGCATATACAAGAAAATCGACTTGTATTTAAATATAAGTTTATGGAATTTTTCCAAGTGCACTGCCGTTATAGCTTTATGTCAACTTCAGTAAGATGAAGAAAGTTAACTAATTTCATTATGTAAAGTTAACGATTTGAAGAAACTCAATGCCAATTGCTAAATGTGTATATACTAGAAAATCGACTTTATACATCGATATAAGATTATGGAGTTTTTTCAAATGCACTGCCGTTATAGTTTTATGTCAACAACGGTAAGATTAAGAAATTTAATTGATTTAAATATGTGGAGTTAATGATTTGAAGCAATACAATATTGATTGTTAGATGCGTATATACAAGAAAATCGACTTTATACCTAAATATAATATTTTGGAATTCGCCCAAATGCACTGCCGTTATGGCTTTATGTCAACTTCAGTAAGATGAAGAAGGCTAATTAACTTAAATATGTGAAACTAATGATTAGAAGCTACTCAATATCGATTGCTAAATGTGTGTATACAGAAAATCGCCTTTACACATATAGTAAATATAAGATTTTGGAGTTCTTCCAAATGCACTACCTTTATGGCTTTATGCCAACTTCAGTAAGATGAAGAAGGTTAGTTAGCTTAAATATTTGAAGTTAATGACTTAAAGCAATTCAAAATCGGTTGCTAAATGCGTACAAACAAAAAAATCGATTTTATACCTAAATATAAGATTTTGGAATTCGCCCAAATGCACTGCCGTTATGGCTTTATGTCAACTTCAGTAAGATGAAGAAGGCTAATTAACTTAAATATGTGAAACTAATGATTAGAAGCTACTCAATATCGATTGCTAAATGTGTGTATACAGAAAATCGCCTTTACACATATAGTAAATATAAGATTTTGGAGTTCTTCCAAATGCACTACCTTTATGGCTTTATGCCAACTTCAGTAAGATGAAGAAGGTTAGTTAGCTTAAATATTTGAAGTTAATGACTTAAAGCAATTCAAAATCGGTTGCTAAATGCGTACAAACAAAAAAATCGACTTTATACCTAAATACAAGATTATGGAATTTTTCCAAATGCTCTGCCGTTATGGCTTTATGTCAACTTCAGTAAGATAAAGAAGGTTAATTCACTTAGATATGTGAAGTTAAAGATTTGAAGCAATGCATTAGCGAATGCTGAATATGAATATACAAAAAATCGACTTTATACATAATTATAAGATTTTAAAATTCTTCTAAATGCTTTCCCGTTTTTGCTTTATGTCAACTTCATTACGATGAGGAAAGTTAATTAACTTAAATATGTGAAGTTAATGATTAGAAGCTACTCGATATAGATTGCTAAATGTGTGTATACAAAAAAATCGACTTTATACATATACTAAGTATAAGATTCTGGAATTTTTCAAATGCACTGCCGTTTGGCTTTATGTCAACTTCATTCAAATGAATAAAGGTGACCAACTTTATTATGTGAAGTTAATGATTAGAAGCTACTCAATATCGATTGCTAAATTTGTATTTACAAGAAAATCGACTTTATGTCTAAATATAAGATTCTGGAATTTTTCAAATGCACTGCTGTTTGGCTTTATGTCAACTTCATTCAGATGAATAAAGGTGACTAACTTTATTATGTGAAGTTAACGATTAGAAGCTACTCAATATCGACTGCTAAATTTGTATTTACAAGAAAATCGACTTTATGTCTAAATATAAGATTATGGAATTTTTCCAAATGCTCTGCCGTTATGGCTTATGTCTACTTCAGTAAGATAAAGAAGGTTAATTAACTTAGATATGTGAAGATAAAGATTTTAAGCAATGCAATAGCGATTGCTGAATATGAATATACAAGAAAATCGACTTTATACATAAATATAAGATTTTAAAATTTTTCCAAATTCTCTGCCGTTATGGCTTTATGTAAACTTCAGTAAGATGAAGAAAGTTTACTAACTTAAATATGTGAAGTTAATGATTAGAAGCTACTCAATGTCGATTGCTAAATATGTGTATTCAAGAAAATCGACTTTATACATATAGTGAATATAAAATTTGTAATTCCTTATGCTCTACCGTTATGGCTTTATGTCCACTTCAGTAAGATGTAAAAGGTTAATTAACTTAAATATGTGAAGCTTATGATTAGAAGCTACTCAATATCGATTGCTAAATGTGTATATACAAGAAAATCGACTTTATACCTCAATATAAGATTTGGAGTTTTTCCAAATGCACTGCCATTACGGCTTTATGTCAACTTCAGTAAGATGAAAAAGGTTAAATAATTTAAATATGTGAAGTTAATGATTTGAAGCAATGCAATAGCGATTGCTTAATATGAATATACAAGAAAATCAACTTTATACATAAATATAAGATTTTAGAATTTTTCCAAATTCTCTGCCGTTAAGGCTTTATGTCAACTTCAGTAAGATGTAAAAGGTTAAATAACTTAAATATGTGAAATTAATGATTAGAAGCTACTCAATATCGATTGCTAAATATGTGTATACAAGAAAATCGACTTTATACATATAGTAAATATAAAATTTGTAATTCCTTATGCTCTACCGTTATGGCTTTATGTCCACTTCAGTAAGATGTAAAAGGTTAATTAACTTAACTATGTGAAGCAAATGATTAGAAGCTACTCAATATCGATTGCTAAATATGTGTTTACAAGAAAATCGACTTTATGTCTAAACATAAGATTATGGAATTCTTCCAAATGCTCTGCCGTTATGGCTTTATGTCAACTTCAGTAAGATAACGAAGGTTAATTAACTTAGATATGTGAAGTTAAAGATTTGAAGCAATGCAATAGCGATTGCTGAATATGAATATACAAGAAAATCGACTCTATACATAAATATAAGATTTTAGAATTCTTCTTAATGCTTTGCCGTTTTTGCTTTATGTCAACTTCATTAAGATAAAGAAAGTTAACTAACTTAAATATGTGAAGTTAATGATTAGAAGCTACTCAATATCGAATGCTAAATGTGTGTATACAAAAAAATCGACTTTATACATATAGTAAATATAAGATTTTGGAATTTTTTAAATGCACTGCCGTTTTGGCTTTATGTCAACTTCATTAAGATGAAGAAAGGTGACTAAGTTTATTATGTGAAGTTAATGATTAGAAGCTACTCAATATCGACTGCTAAATGTGTATTTACAAGAAAATCGACTTTATGTCTAAATATAAGACTATGGAATTTTTCAAATGCACTGCCGTTATGGCTTTATGTCAACTTCAGCAAGATGTAAAAGGTTAATTAACTTAGATATGTGAAGTTAAAGATTTGAAGCAATGCAATAGCGATTACTGAATATGAATGTCCAAGAAAATCGACTTTTCACATAAATATAAGATTTTAGAATTCTTCTAAATGCTTTACCGTTTTTGCTTTATGTCAACTTCATTAAGACGAAGAAAGTTAACTAACTTAAATATGTGAAGTTAATGATTAGAAGTTACTCAATATCGATTGCTAAATGTGTATATACAAGAAAATCGACTTCATATATATAGTAAATATAAGATTTATAATTCCTTATGCACTACCGTTATATCTTTATGTCAATTTTAGTAAGATGAAGAAGGTTAATTAACTTGAATATGTGAAGTTAATGACTAGAAGCTACTTAATATCGATTGCTAAATGTGTGTATACAAGAAAATCGACTTTATATATATAGTAAATGTAAGATTTATAATTCCTTATGCACTACCGTTATATCTTTATGTCCACTTAAGTAAGATGTAAAAGGTTAATTAACTTAAATATGTGAAGTTAATGATTAGAAGCTACTCAATATCGATTGCTAAATGTGTGTATACAAGAAAATCGACTTAATATATATAGTAAATATAAGATTTATAATTCGTTACGCACTACCGTTATATCTTTATGTCCACTTCAGTAAGATGAAGAAGGTTAATTAACTTAAATATGTGAAGTTAATGATTATAAGCTACTCAATATCGATTGCTTAATGTGTGTATACAAGAAAATCGACTTTATATATATAGTAAATATAAGATTTATAATTCCTTATGCACTACCGTTATATCTTTATGTCCACTTCAGTAAGATGTAAAAGGTTAATTAACTTAAATATGTGAAGTTAATGATTATAAGCTACTCAATATCGATTGCTAAATGTGTGTATACAAGAAAATCGACTTTATATATATAGTAAATATAAGATTTATAATTCCTTATGCACTACCGTTATATCTTTATGTCCACTTCAGTAATATGTAAAAGGTTAATTAACTTAAATATGTGAAGTTAATGATTATAAGCTACTCAGTATCGATTGCTAAATGTGTGTATACAAGAAAATCGACTTTTTACCTAAATATAAGATTTTGGCATTCTTCCAAATGCACTGCCGTTATGGCTTTATGTCAACTTCAGTAAGATGAAGAAGGTTAATTAACTTAAATATGTGAAGTTAATGATTAGAAGCTACTCAATATCGATTGCTAAATGTGTGTATACAAGAAAATCGACTTTATATATATAGTAAATATAAGATTTATAATTCCTTATGCACTACCGTTATATCTTTATGTCAATTTCAGTAAGATGAAGAAGGTTAATTAACTTGAATATGTGAAGTTAATGACTAGAAGCTACTTAATATCGATTGCTAAATGTGTGTATACAAGAAAATCGACTTTATACATATACTAAGTATAAGATTCTGGAATTTTTCAAATGCACTGCCGTTTGGCTTTATGTCAACTTCATTCAGATGAATAAAGGTGACTAACTTTATTATGTGAAGCTAATGATTAGAAGCTACTCAATATCGACTGCTAAATTTGTATTTACAAGAAAATCGACTTTATGTCTAAATATAAGATTCTGGAATTTTTCAAATGCACTGCCGTTTGGCTTTATGTCAACTTCATTCAGATGAATAAAGGTGACTAACTTTATTATGTGAAGTTAACGATTAGAAGCTACTCAATATCGACTGCTAAATTTATATTTACAAGAAAATCGACTTTATGTCTAAATATAAGATTATGGAATTTTTCCAAATGCTCTGCCGTTATGGCTTATGTCAACTTCAGTAAGATAAAGAAGGTTAATTAACTTAGATATGTGAAGTTAAAGATTTGAAGCAATGCAATAGCGATTGCTGCATATGAATATACAAGAAAATCGACTTTATACATAAATATAAGATTTTAGAATTCTTCTAAATGCACTGCCGTTTTTGCTTTATGTCAACTTCATTAAGACGAAGAAAGTTAACTAACTTAAATATGTGAAGTTAATGATTAGAAGCTACTCAATATCGATTGCTAAATGTGTGTATACAAAAAAATCGACTTTATACATATAGTAAATATAAAATTTGGAATTCTTCCAAATGCACTGCCGTTATGGCTTTATGTCAACTTCAGCAAGATGTAAAAGGTTAATTAACCTTAATATGTTAAACTAATGATTTGAACAAACTCAACGTCGATTGCTAAAAGTGTATATACAAGAAAATCGACTTTATATGTACATATACTAAGTATAAGTTTCTGGAATTTTTCAAATGCACTGCCGTTTGGCTTTATGTCAACTTCATTCAGATGAATAAAGGTGACTAACTTTATTATGTGAAGTTAATGATTAGCAGCTACTCAATATCGACTGCTAAATGTGTATTTACAAGAAAATCGACTTTATGTCTAAATATAAGATTATGGAATTTTCCAAATGCTCTGCCGTTATGGCTTTATGTCAACTTCAGTAAGATAAAGAAGGTTGATTAACTTAGATATGTGAAGTTAAAGATTTGACGCAATGCAATAGCGAATGCTGAATATGAATATACAAGAAAATCGACTTTATACATAATTATAAGATTTTAGAATTCTTCTAAATGCTTTCCCGTTTTTGCTTTATGTCAACTTCATTAAGATGAGGAAAGTTAATTAACTTAAATATGTGAAGTTAATGATTAGAAGCTACTCGATATAGATTGCTAAATGTGTGTATACAAAAAAATCGACTTTATACATATACTAAGTATAAGATTCTGGAATTTTTCAAATGCACTGCCGTTTGGCTTTATGTCAACTTCATTCAAATGAATAAAGGTGACCAACTTTATTATGTGAAGTTAATGATTAGAAGCTACTCAATATCGATTGCTAAATTTGTATTTACAAGAAAATCGACTTTATGTCTAAATATAAGATTCTGGAATTTTTCAAATGCACTGCTGTTTGGCTTTATGTCAACTTCATTCAGATGAATAAAGGTGACTAACTTTATTATGTGAAGTTAACGATTAGAAGCTACTCAATATCGACTGCTAAATTTGTATTTACAAGAAAATCGACTTTATGTCTAAATATAAGATTATGGAATTTTTCCAAATGCTCTGCCGTTATGGCTTTATGTCAACTTCAGCAAGATAAAGAAGGTAAATTAACTTAGATATGTGAAATTAAAGATTTGAAGCAATGCAATAGCGATTGCTGCATATGAATATACAGGAAAATCGACTTTATACATAAATATAAGATTTTAGAATTCTTCTAAATGCACTGCCGTTTTTGCTTTATGTCAACTTCATTAAGACGAAGAAAGTTAACTAACTTAAATATGTGAAGTTAATGATTAGAAGCTACTCAATATCGATTGCTAAATGTGTGTATATAAGAAAATCGACTTTATATATATAGTAAATATAAGATTCTGGAATTCTTCCAAATGCACTGCCGTTAAGGCTTTATGTCAACTTCAGTAAGATGAAGAAAGTTAACTAACTTAAATATGTGAAGTTAATGATTAGAAGCTACTCAATATCGATTGCTATATGTGTGTATATAAGAAAATCGAATTTATATATATAGTAAATATAAGATTCTGGAATTCTTCCAAATGCACTGCCGTTAAGGCTTTATGTCAACTTCAGTAAGATAAAGAAAGTTAACTAACTTAAATATGTGAAGTTAATGATTAGAAGCTACTCAATATCGATTGATAAATGTGTGTATACAAAAAAATCGACTTTATACATATAGTAAATATAAAATTTGGAATTCTTCCAAATGCACTGCCGTTATGGCTTTATGTCAACTTCAGCAAGATGTAAAAGGTTAATTAACCTTAATATGTTAAACTAATGATTTGAACAAACTCAACGTCGATTGCTAAAAGTGTATATACAAGAAAATCGACTTTATATGTACATATACTAAGTATAAGTTTCTGGAATTTTTCAAATACACTGCCTTTTGGCTTTATGTCAACTTCATTCAGATGAATAAAGGTGACTAACTTTATTATGTGAAGTTAATGATTAGAAGCTACTCAATATCGACTGCTAAATTTGTATTTACAAGAAAATCGACTTTATGTCTAAATATAAGATTATGGAATTTTTCCAAATGCTCTGCCGTTATGGCTTTATGTCAACTTCAGTAAGATAAAGAAGGTTAATTAACTTAGATATGTGTAGTTAAAGATTTGAAGCAATGCAATAGCGATTGCTGAATATGAATATACAAGAAAATCGACTTTATACATAATAATAAGATTTTAGAATTCTTCTAAATGCTTTACCGTTTTTGCTTTATGTCAACTTCATTAAGATGAAGAAAGTTAACTAACTTAAATATGTGAAGTTAATGATTAGAAGGTACTCAATATCGATTGCTAAATGTGTGTATACAAAAAAATCGACTTTATACATATAGTAAATATAAGATTTTGGAATTTTTCAAATGCACTGCCGTTTTGGCTTTATGTCAACTTCATTAAGATGAGGAAAGGTGACTAACTTTATTATGTGAAGTTAATGATTAGAAGCTACTCAATATCGACTGCTAAAGGTGTATTTACAAGAAAATCGACTTTATGTCTAAATATAAGATTATGGAATTTTTCCAAATGCTCTGCCGTTATGGCTTTATGTCAACTTCAGTAAGATAAAGAAGGTTAATTAACTTAGATATGTGAAGTTAAAGATTTGAAGCAATGCATTAGCGAATGCTGAATATGAATATACAAGAAAATCGACTTTATACATAATTATAAGATTTTAGAATTCTTCTAAATGCTTTCCCGTTTTTGCTTTATGTCAACTTCAGTAAGATGAGGAAAGTTAATTAACTTAAATATGTGAAGTTAATGATTAGAAGCTACTCGATATAGATTGCTAAATGTGTGTATACAAAAAAATCGACTTTATACATATACTAAGTATAAGATTCTGGAATTTTTCAAATGCACTGCCGTTTGGCTTTATGTCAACTTCATTCAGATGAATAAAGGTGACTAACTTTATTATGTGAAGCTAATGATTAGAAGCTACTCAATATCGACTGCTAAATTTGTATTTACAAGAAAATCGACTTTATGTCTAAATATAAGATTCTGGAATTTTTCAAATGCACTGCCGTTTGGCTTTATGTCAACTTCATTCAGATGAATAAAAGTGACTAACTTTATTATGTGAAGTTAACGATTAGAAGCTACTCAATATCGACTGTTAAATTTGTATTTACAAGAAAACCGACTTTATGTCTAAATATAAGATTATGGAATTTTTCCAAATGCTCTGCCGTTATGGCTTATGTCTACTTCAGTAAGATAAAGAAGGTTAATTAACTTAGATATGTGAAGTTAAAGATTTGAAGCAATGCAATAGCGATTGCTGAATATGAATATACAAGAAAATCGACTTTATACATAAATATAAGATTTTAGAATTCTTCTAAATGCACTGCCATTTTGGCGTTATGTCAACTTCATTAAGATGAAGAAAGGTGACTAACTTTATTATGTGAAGTTAATCATTAGAAGCTACTCAATATCGATTGCTGAATATGAATATACAAGAAAATCGACTTTATACATATAGTAAGTATAAGATTTTGGAATTCTTCCAAATGCACTGCCGTTATGGCTTTATGTCAACTTCAGTAAGATGAAGAAGGTTAATTAACTTAAATATGTAAAACTAATGATTAAAAGCTACTCAATATCGATTGCTAAATGTGTCTATACAAAATAATCGACTCTATATCTAAATATAAGATTTGGAATTTTTCCAAATGCTCTGCCGTTATGGCTTTATGTCAACTTCAGTAAGATGAAGAAGGTTAACTGACTTAAATATGTGAAGTTAGTGATTAGAAGCTACTCAATTACGACTGCTAAATGTGTGTATACAAGAAAATCGACTTTATACATATAGTAAATACAAGATTCTGGAATTCTTCCAAATGCACTGCCGTTATGGCTTTATGTCAACTTCAGTAAGATGTAATAGGTTAATTAACTTAAATATGTAAAACTAATGATTAGAAGCTACTCCATATCGACTGCTAAATGTGTATATACAAGAAAATCGACTTTATATTTAAATGTAAGATTATGGAATTTTTCCAAATGCTCTGCCGTTATGGCTTTATGTCAACTTCAGTAAGAGAAAGAAAGTTAACTAACTTAAATATGTGAAGTTAATGATTAGAAGCTACTCAATATCGACTGCTTAATGTGTGCATACAAGAAAATCGATTTCATACATATACCAAATACATATAAGATTCTGGAATTCTTCCAAATGCACTGCCGTTATGGCTTTATGTCAACTTCTGTAAGATGTAAAAGGTTAATTAACTTAAATATGTAAAACCAATGATTAGAAGCTACTCAACATCGATTGCTAAATGTGTCTATACAAAATAATCGACTCTATATCTAAATATAAGATTTGGAATTTTTCCAAATGCTCTGCCGTTATGGCTTTATGTCAACTTCAGTAAGATGAAGAAGGTTAACTGACTTAAATATGTGAAGTTAGTGATTAGAAGCTACTCAATATCGACTGCTAAATGTGTGTATACAAGAAAATCGACTTTATATATATAGTAAATACAAGATTCTGGAATTCTTCAAAATGCACTGCCGTTATGGCTTTATGTCAACTTCTGTAAGATCTAAAAGGTTAATTAACTTAAATATGTACAACTAGTGATTAGAAGCTACTCCATATCGACTGTTAAATGTGTATAAACAAGAAAATCGACTTTATATCTAAATATAAGATTATGGAATTTTTCCAAATGCTCTGCCGTTATGGCTTTATGTCAACTTCAGTAAGATGAAGAAGGTTAATTAACTTAAATATGTAAAACTAATGATTAAAAGCTACTCAATATCGATTGCTAAATGTGTCTATACAAAATAATCGACTCTATATCTAAATATAAGATTTGGAATTTTTCCAAATGCTCTGCCGTTATGGCTTTATGTCAACTTCAGTAAGATGAAGAAAGTTAACTGACTTAAATATGTGAAGTTAGTGATTAGAAGCTACTCAATATCGATTGCTAAATGTGTGTATACAAGAAAATAGACTTTATACATATAGTAAATACAAGATTCTGGAATTCTTCCAAATGCACTGCCGTTATGGCTTTATGTCAACTTCTGTAAGATCTAAAAGGTTAATTAACTTAAATATGTACAACTAGTGATTAGAAGCTACTCCATATCGACTGTTAAATGTGTATAAACAAGAAAATCGACTTTATATCTAAATATAAG
>NW_024395433.1:0-11702 GCF_016617805.1 Bactrocera tryoni | reverse complement strand
TAAATTAACTTAAATTTTTGATGTTAATGATTTGAAGCAACTCACTATCGACTGCTAAATGTGTATATACAAGAAAATCGACTTTACACCTGAACACAAGATTGTCTAATTCTTCCAAAAGCACTGCCGTTATGGCTTTATGTCAACTTCGGTAAGATGAAGAAGGATAATTAACTTCAATGTGTGAAGTTAATGATTTAAGGCAACTCAATATCGGCTGCTAAATGTGTATATACAAAAAAATCGAATTTATGCCTAAACATGAGATTGTCTAATTCTTCCAAAAGCACTGCCGTTATGGCTTTATGTCAACTTCGGTAATAAAAAGAAAGATAATTAACTTAAATATTTGATGTTAATGAGCTGAGGCAACTCAATATCGACTGCTAAGGGTGTATATACAACAAAACCGACTTTATACCTTAATATAAGATTCTCGAGTTCTTCCAAATGCACTGCCGTTATGGCTTTATGTCAACTTTAGCAAAATGAATAAGGCTAATTACCTTAAATATGTTAAACTAGTAATTTAAAGCAACTCAACATCGACTGCTAAGTGTGTATGTATATACAAAAAAATCGACATTATACCTTAACATAAGATTGTCTAATTCTTACAAAAGCACTGCCGTTATGGCTTTATGTCAACTTCGGTAATATAAAGAAGGATAACTAACTTAAATATTTGATGTTAATTAGTTGAAGCAACTCGATATCGACTGCTAAATGTGTATAGACAAGAAAATCGACTTTATACCTGAATATAAGATTCTCGAGTTCTTCCAAATGCACTGCCGTTATGGCTTTATGTCAACTTTAGCAAGATGAAGAAGGTTAATTAACTTAAAAATGTTAAATTAATGATTAACGGTAACTCAAGATGGACTGCTTAATGTGTATATACAAGAAAATCGACTTTATACCTGAATTTAAGATTCTCGAGTTCTTCCAAATGCACTGCCGTTATGGCTTTATGTCACTTTAGCAAGATGAAAAAGGTTAATTAACTTAAGTGTGTGCAGCTTATGATTTAAGTCAACTCAATATCGACTGCTAAATGTGTATATACAAGAAAATCGAATTTATGCCTGAACATGAGATTGTCTAATTCTTCCAAAAGCACTGCCGTTATAGCTTTATGTCAACTTCGGTAATATGAAGAAAGATAATTAACTTAAATATTTGATGTTAATTAGTTAAAGCAACTCGATATCGACTGCTAAATGTGTATATGCAAGAAAATCGACTTTATACCTGAATATAAGATTCTCGAGTTCTTCCAAATGCACTGCCGTTATGGCTTTATGTCAACTTTAGCAAGATGAAGAAGGTTAATTAACTTAAATGTGTGCAGATTATGATTTAAGTCAACTCAATATCGACTGCTAAATGTGTATATACAAGAAAATCGACTTTATACCTGAATATAAGATTGTCGAATTCTCACAAATGCACTGCCGTTATGGCTTTATGTCAAATTCGGAAAGATGAAGGAAGCAAATTAACTTAAATGTTTGATGTTAATGATTTGAAGCAACTCAATACCGACCGCCAAATGTGTATGTTCAAGAAAATTAAATTTATACCTGAACATAAGATTGTCGAATTCTCACAAATGCACTGCCGTTATGGCTTTATATCAACTACGGTAAGCTGGAGAAGGCTATTTAACTTAAATATTTGATGTTACTGATTTGAAGCAACTCAATATCGACTGATAAATGTTTATATACAAGAAAATCGACTTTATACCTGAATATAAGATTGTCGAATTCTCACAAATGCACTGCCGTTATGGCTTTATGTCAACTTCGATAAGCTGAAGAAGGCTAATTAACTTAAATGTTTGATGTTAATGAATTGAAGCAACACAATGTCGACTGCTAAATGTGTATAAACAAGAAAATCGACTTATATAATTTATATATTATTCTCGCAAATGCACTGCCGTTATGTCTTTATGTCAACTTCGGTAAGCTGAAGAAGGCTTATTAACTTAAATGTGTTAAACTAATGATTTAAAGCAACACAATATCGACTGCTTAATGTGTATACACAAGAAAATCGACTTTATAGCTGAATATAAGAATGTCGAATTCTTCCAAATGCACTGCCGTTATGGCTTTATGTCAAATTCGGTAAGATGAAGGAAGCTATTTAACTTAAATGTTTGATGTAAATGATTTGAAGCAACTCAATACCGACCGCCAAATGTGTATGTGCAAGAAAACCGACTTTATACCTGAACATGAGATTGTCGAATTCTTCCAAAAGCACTGCCGTTATGGCTTTATGTCAACTTCGGTAAGCTGGAGAAGGCTAATTAACTTAAATGTTTGAAGTTAATGATTTGAAGCAACTCAATATCGACTGCTAAATGTGTATATACAAAAAAATCGACTTTATACCTGAATATAAGATTGTCGAATTCTGACAAATGCACTGCCGTTATGGCTTTATGTCAACTTCGGTAAGCTGAAGAAGGCTAATTAACTTAAATGTGTTAAACTAATGATTTGAAGCAACTCAATACCGACCGCCAAACGTGTATGTACAAGAAAACCGACTTTATACCTAAACATAAGATTGTCGAATTCTCACAAATGCACTGCCGTTATGTCTTTATGTCAACTTCGGTAAGCTGAAGAAGGCTAATTAACTTAAATGTGTTAAACTAATGATTTAAAGCAACACAATATCGACTGCTAAATGTGTATATACAAGAAAATCGACTTTATAGCTGAATATAATAATGTCGAATTCTTCCAAATGCACTGCCGTTATGGCTTTATGTCAAATTCGGTAAGATGAAGGAACCTTATTAACTTAAATGTTTGATGTTAATGATTTGAAGCAACTCAATACCGACCGCCAAATGTGTATGTACAAGAAAACCGACTTTATACCTGAACATAAGATTGTCGAATTCTCACAAATGCACTGCCGTTATGGCTTTATATCAACAACGGTAAGCTGGAGAAGGCTATTTAACTTAAATGTTTGATGTAAATGATTTGAAGCAACTCAATACCGACCGCCAAATGTGTATATACAAGAAAATCGACTTTATACCTGAATATAAGGTTTTCGAATTCTTCCAAATGCACTGCCGTTATGGCTTTATGTCAACTTCGGTAAGATTAAGAAAGTTAATTGACTTAAATGTGTGCAGCTTATGATTTAAGGACACTCAATATCGCCTGCTTAATATGTATATACGCGAAAATTGTCTTTATACCTGAATATAAGATTGTCGAATTCTTCCAAATGCACTGCCGTTATGGCTTTATGTCAACTTCGGTAAGATGAAGAAGTTTAATTGACTTAAATATGTTAAACAAATGATTTCAAGCAACTCGAAATCGACTGCTAAATGTCTTGTACCTTCACATTTAGCAGTCGATTTCGAGTTATATAGCTGAATATAAGATTGTCGAATTCTCACAGATGCACTATCGTTATGGCTTTATGTCAACTTCGGTAAGCTGAAGAAGGCTAATTAACTTAAATGTGTTAAACTAATGATTTAAAGCATCACAATGTCGACTGCTAAATGTGTATATACAAGAAAATCGACTTTATAGCTAAATATAAGATTGTCGAATTCTCACAAATGCACTGCCGTTATGGCGTTATGTCAACTTCGGTAAGCTGAAGAAGGCTAATTAACTTAAATGTGTTAAACTAATGATTTAAAGCATCACAATGTCGACTGCTAAATGTGTATATACAAGAAAATCGACTTTATAGCTGAATATAAGATTGCCGAATTCTCACAAATGCACTGCCGTTATGGCTTTATGTCAACTTCGGTAAGCTGAAGAAGGCTAATTAATTTAAATGTGTTAAACTAGTGATTTAAAGCAACACAATGTCGACTGCTAAATGTGTATATACAAGAAAATCGACTTTATACCTGAATATAAGATTGTCGAATTCTTCCAAATGCACTGCAGTTATGGCTTTATGTCAACTTCGATAAGATGTAGAAGGCTAATTAACTTAAATTTTTGATGTTAATGATTTGAAGCAACTCAATTCCGACTGCTGAATGTGTATATACAAGAAAATCGACTTTATACCTGAACATAAGGTTGTCGAATTCTTCCAAATGCACTGCCGTTATGGCTTTATGTCAACTTCGGTAAGATGAAGAAAGATAATTAACTTAAATATGTTAAATTAATGATTTAAGGCAATTCAATATCGACTGCTAAATGTGTATATACAAGAAAATCGACTTTATACCTGAATATAAGATTGTCGAATTCTTCCAAATGCACTGCCGTTATGGCTTTATGTCAACTTCGGTAAGATAAAGGAAGCTAATTAACTTAAATGTGTGCAGCTTATGATTTAAGGCAACTAAATAATGACTGCTAAATGTGTATAAACAAGAAAATCCACTTTATACCTGAATATAAGATTTTCGAATTCCTCCAAATGCACTGCCGTTATGACTATATGTCAACCTTGGTAAGATGAAGAAAGTTAATTGACTTAAATGTGTGCAGCTTATGATTTAAGGTAACTCAATATCGGCTGCTAAATGTGTATATACAAGAAAATCAATTTATGCCTGAATGTAAAGATTTTCGAATTCTTCAATGCACTGCCATTATGACTTTATGTCAGCTTTAGCAAGATGAAAAGTTAATTAACTTAAATGTGTGCAGCTTATGATTTAAGGCAACTCAATATCGGCTGCTAAATGTGTATATACAAGAAAATCGAATTTATGCCTGAATGTAAGATTTTCGAATTCTTCCAAATGCACTGCCGTTATTGCTTTATGTCACTTTAGCATAATGAAGAAGGTTAAGCAACTTAAATATTTGATGTTTATGATTTGAACCAATTCAATATCGACTGCTAAGTGTGTATGTATATACAAAAAAATCGACATTATACCTTAACATAAGATTGTCTAATTCTTACAAAAGCACTGCCGTTATGGCTTTATGTCAACTTCGGTAATATAAAGAAAGATAATTAACTTAAATATTTGATGTTAATGAGTTGAAGCAACTCGATATCGACTGCTAAATGTGTATATTCAAGAAATCGACTTTATACCTGAATATAAGATTCTCGAGTTCTTCCAAATGCACTGCCGTTATGGCTTTATGTCAACTTTGGCAAGATGAAGAAGGTTAATTAACTTAAATGTGTGCAGCTTATGATTTAAGGCAACTCAATATCGGCTGCCAAATGTGTATATACAAGAAAATCGAATTTATGCCTGAATGTAAGATTTTCGAATTCTTCCAAATGCATTGCCGTTATGGCTTTATGTCAACTTTAGCAAGATGAAGAAGGTTAATTAACTTAAATGTGTGCAGCTTATGATTTAAGGCAACTCAATATCGGCTGCTAAATGTATATACAAGAAAATCGAATTTATGCCTGAATGTAAGATTTTCGATTTCTTCCAAATGCACTGCCGTTATGGCTTTATCTCAACTTCAGTAGGATGCAGAAAGTTAATTAACTTAAATATGTTAAATTGATGATTTGAAGCAACTCAATATCGATCGCTTAATTGGCATAAACCAGAAAATCGACTTTATACCTAATTATGGGATTGTCGAACTCTTCCAAATGCACTGCCGTTATGGCCTTATGTCAACTTCAGTAAGACGAAGAGGGTTAATTAACTTAAATATTTGATGTTAATGATTTGAAGCAACTCAATACCGACAGCTAAATGTGTATGTTCAAGAAAATTAAATTTATACCTGAATATAAGATTCTCGAGTTCTTCCAAATACACTGCCGTTATGGCTTTATGTCAACTTCGGTAAAATGAATAAGGCTAATTAGTTTAAATATTTGATAATATTGATTTGAAGCAACTCAATATCGACTGCTAAATGTGTACATACAAGAAAATCGACTTTATAACTGAACATAAGATTGTCTAATTCTTCCAAAAGCACTGCCGTTATGGCTTTATGTCAACTTCGATAAGATTAAAGAAGCTAATTAACTTAAATTTTTGATGTTAATGATTTGAAGCAACTCAATGGCGACTGCTAAGTGTGTATATACAAGAAAATCAACTTTATACCTGAACACAAGATTGTCTAATTCTTCCAACAGCACTGCCGTTATGGCTTTATGTCAACTTCGGTAAGATGAAGAAAGCTAATTAACTTAAATATTTAATGCTAATGATTTGAAGCAACTCAATATCGACTGCTAGGTGTGTATATACAAGAAAATCGACTTTATACCTGAATATAAAACTGTCGAATTCTTCCAAATGCACTGCCGTTATGGCTTTATGTCAACGTCAGCAAGATGAAGAAGGTAAATTAACTTAAATTTTTGATGTTAATGATTTGAAGCAACTCACTATCGACTGCTAAATGTGTATATACAAGAAAATCGACTTTACACCTGAACACAAGATTGTCTAATTCTTCCAAAAGCACTGCCGTTATGGCTTTATGTCAACTTCGGTAAGATGAAGAAGGATAATTAACTTCAATGTGTGAAGTTAATGATTTAAGGCAACTCAATATCGGCTGCTAAATGTGTATATACAAAAAAATCGAATTTATGCCTAAACATGAGATTGTCTAATTCTTCCAAAAGCACTGCCGTTATGGCTTTATGTCAACTTCGGTAATATAAAGAAAGATAATTAACTTAAATATTTGATGTTAATGAGCTGAAGCAACTCAATATCGACTGCTAAGGGTGTATATACAACAAAATATAAGATTCTCGAGTTCTTCCAAATGCACTGCCGTTATGGCTTTATGTCAACTTTAGCAAAATGTATAAGGCTAATTACCTTAAATATGTTACACTAGTAATTTAAAGCAACTCAATATCGACTGCTAAATGTCTGTGTACAAAAAAATTGACCTTATACCTAAATAAAGAGTGGTCGAATTCTTCCAAATGCACTGCCGTTATTGCTTTATGTTAACTTCACCATGATGAAGAAGGTTAACTTACTTAAATATTTGATGTTTATGATTTGAAGCAATTTAATATCGACTGCTAAGTGTGTATGTATATACAAAAAAAATCGACTTTATACCTGAACATAAGATTGTCTAATTTTTCCAAAAGCACTGCCGTTATGGCTTTATGTCAACTTCGGTAATATAAAGAAAGATAATTAACTTAAATATTTGATGTTAATGAGTTGAAGCAACTCGATATCGACTGCCAAATGTGTATATACAAGAAATCGACTTTCTACCTGAATATAAGATTCTCGAGTTCTTCCAAATGCACTGCCGTTATGGCTTTATGTAAACTTTAGCAAGATGAGGAAGGTAAATTAACTTAAAAATGTTAAATGAATGATTAACGGCAACTCAATATCGACTGCTAAATGTGTATATACAAGAAAATCGAATTTATATGACCGTTATGGCTTTATGTCAACTTCGGTAAGATGTAAAAAGTTAATTAACTTAAATATGTTAAATTGATGATTTGAAGCAACACAATATCGACTGCTAAATGTGTATATACAAGAAAATCGACTTTATACCTGAATATAAGAATGTCGAATTCTTCCAAATGCACTGCCGTTATGGCTTTATGTCCAATTCGGTAAGATGAAGGAAGCTAATTAACTTAAATGTTTTATGTTAATGATTTGAAGCAACTCAATACCGACCGCCAAATGTGTATGTTCAAGAAAATTAAATTTATACCTGAACATAAGATTGTCGAATTCTCACAAATGCACTGCCGTTATGGCTTTATATCAACTACGGTAAGCTGGAGAAGGCTATTTAACTTAAATATTTGATGTAAATGATTTGAAGCAACTCAATACCGACCGCCAAATGTGTTTGTACAAGAAAACCTACTTTATACCTGAACATGAGATTGTCGAATTCTTCCAAAAGCACTGCCGTTATGACTTTATATCAACTTCGGTAAGCTGAAGAAGGCTAATTAACTTAAATATGTTAAACTAATGATTTAAAGCAACACAATATCGAATGCTAAATGTGTATATACAAGATAATCGTCTTTACACCTGAATATAAGACTGTCGAATTCTTCCAAATGCACTGCCGTTATGGCTTTACGTTAAATTCGGTAAGATGAAGGAAGCTTATTAACTTAAATATGTGATGTTAATGATTTGAAGCAACTCAATATCGACTGCTGAATGTGTATGTACAAGAAAATCGACTTTATACCTGAATATAAGATTGTCGAATTCTCACAAATGCACTGCCGTTATGGCTTTATGTCAACTTCGGTAAGCTGCAGAAGGCTAATTAACTTAAATGCGTTAAACTAATGATTTGAAGCAACTAAATACCGACCGCCAAATGTGTATGTACAAGAAAACCGACTTTATACCTGAACGTAAGATTGTCGAATTCTCACAAATGCACTGCCGTTATGTCTTTATGTCAACTTCGGTAAGCTGAAGAAGGCTAATTAACTTAAATGTGTTAAACTAATGATTTAAAGCAACACAATATCGACTGCTAAATGTGTATATACAAGATAATCGTCTTTACACCTGAATATAAGACTGTCGAATTCTTCCAAATGCACTGCCGTTATGGCTTTATGTCAACTTCGGTAAGATGAAGAAAGCTAATTAACTTAAATGTTTGATCTTAATGATTTGAAGCAACTCAATACCGACCGCCAAATGTGAATGTACAAGAAAACCGGCTTTATACCAGAACACAAGATTGTCGAATTCTTCCAAAAGCACTTCCGTTGTGTTTAAGTCAACTTCGGTAAGATGTAAAAAGTTAGTTAACTTAAATATGTTAAATTGATGATTTGTAGCAACTCAATATCGATTGCTAAATTGGCATAAACCAGAAAATTGACTTTATACCTAATTATGAGATTGTCGAACTCTTCCAAATGCACTGCCGTTATGGCCTTATGTCAACTTCAGTAAGACGAAGATGGTTAATTAATTTAAATATTTGATGTTAATGATTTGGAGCAACCCAATACCGACCGCTAAATGTATATGTTCAAGAAAATTAAATTTATACCTGAATATAAGATTGACGAATTCTTCCAAATGCATCGCCGTTATGGCTTTACGTCCACTTCATCAAGATAAAAAAGGTAAAATAACTTAAATATCAGATGTTATTGATTCGAAGCAACTCAATGTCGACTGCTAAGTGTGTTTGTACAAGAAAATCGACTTTATACCTGTATATAAGATTATCAAATTCTTCCAAATGCACTGCCGTTATGGCTTTATGTCAACTTCGGTAAGATGAAGAAGGTAAATTGACTTAAATATGTTAAGCATATGATTTAAAGCGACTCAATATCGACTGCTAAATGTGTATGTGCAAGAAAATCGACTTTATACCTGAACATAAGATTGTCTAATTCTTCCAAATGCACAGCCGTTATGGCTTTATGTCAACTTCGATAAGATTAAGGAAGCTAATTAAGTTAAATTTTTGATGTTAGTGATTTGAAGCAAGTCAATATCAACTGCTAAGTATATATGTACAAGAAAATCGACTTTATACCTGAAAATAAGATTGTCGCATTCTTCCAAATGCACTGCTATAGTTAATTAACTTAAATGTGTGCAGCTTATGATTTAAGGCAACTCACTATCGACTGCTAAATGTGTATATGCAAGAAAATCGACTTTATACCTGAATTTAAGATTCTCGAGTTCTTCCAAATGCACTGCCGTTATGGCTTTATGTCAACTTTAGCAAGATGAAGAAGGTTAACTTACTTAAATGTGTGCAGCTTATGATTTAAGTCAACTCAATATCGACTGCTAAATGTGTATATACAAGAAAATCGAATTTATGCCTGAACATGAGATTGTCTAATTCTTCCAAAAGCACTGCCGTTATGGCTTTATGTCAACTTCGGTAAGATGAAGAACGTTAATTGACTTAAATATGTTAAACATATGATTTAAAGCGACTCAATATCGACTGCTAAATGTGTATGTACAAGAAAATCGACTTTATACCTGAACATAAGATTGTCTAATTCTTCCAAAAGCACTGCCGTTATGGCTTTATGTCAACTTCGATAAGATTAAGGAAGCTAATTAACTTAAATTTTTGATGTTAGTGATTTGAAGCAACTCAATATCAACTGCTAAGTATGTATGTACAAGAAAATCGACTTTATACCTGAATATAAGATTGTCGAATTCTTCCAAATGCACTGCCGTTATGGCTTAACGTCAACTTCATCAAGATGAAGAAGGTTAATTAACTTAATAATCTGATGTTAATGATTTGAAGCAACTCAATGTCGACTGCTAAATGTGTATATACAAGAAAATCGACTTTATACCTGAATATAAGATTGTCGAATTCTTCCAAATGCACTGCCGTTATGGCTTAATGTATACTTCGATAAGATGGAGAAGGCAAGTTAACGTAAATATTTGATGTTAATGACTTGAAGCAACTCAACACCGACTGCTAAATGTATATATACAAGAAAATCGACTTTATACCTGAATATAAGATTGTCGAATTCTTCCACATGCACTGCCGTTATGGTTTTATGTCAACTTGGGTAAGATGAAGACTGCTAGTTAACTTAAATTTTTGATGTTAGTGATTTGAAGCAACTCAATTCCGACTGCTGAATGTGTATATACAAGAAAATCGACTTTATACCTGAATATAAGATTGTCGAATTCTTCCAAATGCACTGCCGTTATGGCTTCTTGTCAACTTCGATAAGATGAAGAAGGCTAATTGACTTAAATATTTGATGTTAATGATTTTAAGCAACTCAATACCGACTGTTAAATGTGTATATACAAGAAAATCGACTTAATACCTGAATATAAGACTGTCGAACTCTTCCAAATGCACTGCCGTTATGGCTTTATGTCAACTTCGATAAGATGGAGAAGGCAAGTTAACGTAAATATTTGATGTTAATGATTTGAAGCAACTCAATACCGACTGCTGATTGTGTATGTGCAAGAAAATCGACTTTATACCTGAATATAAGACTGTCGAATTCTTTCAAACGCACTGCCGTTATGGCTTTTTATCAACTTCGATAAGATGAAGACTGCTAATTAACTTAAATATTTGATGTAAATGATTTGAAGCAACTCAACACCGACTGCTAAATGTGTATATACAAGAAAATCGATTTTATACCTGAATATAAGATTGTCGATATCTTTCAAACGCACTGCCGTTATGGCTTTATGTCAACTTCGATAAGATGAAGACTGCTAATTAACTTAAATATTTGATGTTAATGATTTGAAGCAACTCAATTCGGACTGCTGAATGTGTATATACAAGAAAATCGACTTTATACCTGAATATAAGATTGTCGAATTCTTCCAAATGCACTGCCGTTATGGCTTAATGTCAACTTCGATAAGATGGAGAAGGCTAGTTAACGTAAATATTTGATGTTAATGATTTGAAGCAACTCAATACCGACTGCCGATTGTGTATGTGCAAGAAAATCGACTTTATACCTGAATATAAGATTGTCGAATTCTTCCAAATGCACTGCCGTTATGGTTTTATGTAAACTTGGGTAAGACGTAGAAAGCTTATAAACTTTAATATTTGATTTTAGTGATTTGAAGCAACTCAACACCGACGGCTAAATGTGTATATACAAGAAAATAGACTTAATACCTGAATATGAATTGTCGAATGCTTTCAAATGCACTGCCGTTATGGCTTTATGTCAACTTCAGTAAGCTGAAG
>NW_024395432.1:0-11933 GCF_016617805.1 Bactrocera tryoni | reverse complement strand
TGTGTGCAGCTTATGATTTAAGTCAACTCAATATCGACTGCTAAATGTGTATATACAAGAAAATCGACTTTATACCTGAATTTAAGATTCTCGAGTTCTTCCAAATGCACTGCCGTTATGGCTTTATGTCAACTTTAGCAAGATGAAGAAGGTTAACTAACTTAAATGTGTGCAGCTTATGATTTAAGTCAACTCAATATCGACTGCTAAATGTGTATATACAATAAAATCGAATTTATGCCTGAACATGAGATTGTCTAATTCTTCCAAAAGCACTGCCGTTATGGCTTTATGTCAACTTCGGTAATATGAAGAAAGATAATTAACTTAAATAATTGATGTTAATTAGTTAAAGCAACTCGATATCGACTGCTAAATGTGTATATGCAAGAAAATCGACTTTATACCTGAATATAAGATTCTCGAGTTCTTCCAAATGCACTGCCGTTATGGCTTTATGTCAACTTTAGCAAGATGAAGAAGGTTAGTTAACTTAAATGTGTGCAGCTTATGATTTAAGGCAACTCAATATCGGCTGCTAAATGTGTATATACAAGAAAATCGAATTTATGCCTGAATGTAAGATTTTCGAATTCTTCCAAATGCACTGCCGTTATGGCTTTATGTCAACTTCGGTAAGATGAAGAAGGTTAATTAACTTAAACGTGTGAAGCTAATGATTTACTAATGATCACTACCGATTGCTAATTGTGTATGTTCAAGAAAATCGAATTTATACCTGAATACAAGATTGTCGAATTCTTCCAAATGCACTGCCGTTATGGATTAATCTCAACTTTAGTAGGATGCAGAAAGTTAATTAACTTAAATATGTTAAATTGATGATTTGAAGCAACTCAATATCGATCGCTAAATTGGCATAAACCATAAAATCGACTTTATACCTAATTATGGGTTTGTCGAACTCTTCCAAATGCACTGCCGTTATGGCCTTATGTCAACTTCAGTAAGACGAAGATGGTTAATTAACTTAAATATGTTAAATTAATGATTTGAAGCAACTCAATACCGACAGCTAAATGTGTATGTTCAAGAAAATTAAATTAATACCTGAATATAAGATTGACGAATTCTTCCAAATACACTGCCGTTATGGCTTTATGTCAACTTCGGTAAAATGAATAAGGCTAATTAGCTTAAATATTTGATAATATTGATTTGATGCAACTCAATATCGACTGCTAAATGTGTATATACAAGAAAATCGACTTTATACCTGAACATAAGATTGTCTAATTCTTCCAAAAGCACTGCCGTTATGGCTTTATGTCAACTTCGATAAGATTAAAGAAGCTAATTAACTTAAATTTTTGATGTTAATGATTTGAAGCAACTCAATGGCGACTGCTAAGTGTGTATATACAAGAAAATCAACTTTATACCTGAAAACAAGATTGTCTAATTCTTCCAAAAGCACTGCCGTTATGGCTTTATGTCAACTTCGGTAAGATGAAGAAAGCTAATTAACTTAAATATTTAATGCTAATGATTTGAAGCAACTCAATATCGACTGCTAGGTGTGTATATGCAAGAAGATCGACTTTATACCTGAATATAAAACTGTCGAATTCTTCCAAATGCACTGCCGTTATGGCTTTATGTCAACGTCAGCAAGATGAAGAAGGTAAATTAACTTAAATTTTTGATGTTAATGATTTGAAGCAACTCACTATCGACTGCTAAATGTGTATATACAAGAAAATCGACTTTATACCTGAACACAAGATTGTCTAATTCTTCCAAAAGCACTGCCGTTATGACTTTATGTCAACTTCGATAAGATTAAGGAAGCTAATTAACTTAAATTTTTGATGTTTTTAATTTGAAGCAACTTAATATCGACTGCTAGGTGTGTATATACAAGAAAATCGACTTTATACCTGAATATAAGATTTTCGGATTCTTCCAAATGCACTGCTAAGGTTAATTCACTTAAATGTTTGCAGCTTATTATTTAAGGCATCTCACTATCGACTGCTAAATGCGTACATACAAGAAAATCGACTTTAAACCTGAATGTAAGATTTTCGAATTCTTCCAAATGCACTGCCGTTATGGCTTTATGTCAACTTCGGTAAGATGAAGAAGGTTAATTAACTTAAATGTGTGAAGTTAATGATTTAAGGCAACTCAATATCGGCTGCTAAATGTGTATATACAAGAAAATCGAATTTATGCCTAAACATGAGATTGTCTAATTCTTCCAAAAGCACTGCCGTTATGGCTTTATGTCAACTTCGGTAATATAAAGAAAGATAATTAACTTAAATATTTGATGTTAATGAGCTGAAGCAACCCAATATCGACTGCTAAGGGTGTATATACAGCAAAACCGACTTTACACCTGAATATAAGATTCTCGAGTTCTTCCAAATGCACTGCCGTTATGGCTTTATGTCAACTTTAGCAAAATGAATAAGGCTAATTACCTTAAATATGTTAAACTAATAATTTAAAGCAACTCAATATCGACTGCTAAATGTGTGTGTACAAAAAAATTGAGCTTATACCTAAATAAAGAGTGGTCGAATTCTTCCAAATGCACTGCCGTTATTGCTTTATGTTAACTTCACCATGATGAAGAAGGTTAACTTACTTAAATATTTGATGTTTATGATTTGAAGCAATTCAATATCGACTGCTAAGTGTGTATGTATATACAAAAAAATCGACTTTATACCTGAACATAGATTGTCTAATTCTTCCAAAAGCACTGCCGTTATGGCTTTATGTCAACTTCGGTAATATAAAGAAAGATAATTAACTTAAATATTTGATGTTAATGAGTTGAAGCAACCCGATATCGACTGCTAAATGTGTATATACAAGAAATCGACTTTATACCTGAATATAAGATTATCGAGTTCTTCCAAATGCACTGCCGTTATGGCTTTATGTAAACTTTAGCAAGATGAAGAAGGTAAATTAACTTAAAAATGTTAAATTAATGATTAACGGCAACTCAATATCGACTGCTAAATGCATATATACAAGAAAATCGACTTTATATGACCGTTATGGCTTTATGTCAACTTCGGTAAGCTGAAGAAAGCTAATTAACTTAAATGTGTTAAACTAATGATTTAAAGCAACACAATATCGACTGCTAAATGTGTATATACAAGAAAATCGACTTTATACCTGAATATAAGAATGTCGAATTCTTCCAAATGCACTGCCGTTATGGCTTTATGTCCAATTCGGTAAGATGAAGGAAGCTAATTAACTTAAATGTTTGATGTTAATGATTTGAAGCAACTCAATACCGACCGCCAAATGTGTATGTTCAAGAAAACCGACTTTATACCTGAACATGAGATTGTCGAATTCTTCCAAAAGCACTTCCGTTATGGCTTTATGTCAACTTCGGTAAGCTGAAGAAGGCTAATTAACTTAAATATGTTAAACTAATGATTTAAAGCAACACAATATCGACTGCTAAATGTGTATATACAAGATAATCGTCTTTACACCTGAATATAAGACTGTTGAATTCTTCCAAATGCACTGCCGTTATGGCTTTATGTCAAATTCGGTAAGGTGAAGGAAGCTAATTAACTTAAATATCTGATGTTAATGATTTAAGCAACTCAATATCGACTGCTGAATGTGTATGTACAAGAAAATCGACTTTATACCTGAATATAAGATTGTCGAATTCTCACAAATGCACTGCCGTTATGGCTTTATGTCAACTTCGGTAAGCTGCAGAAGGCTAATTAAGATTGTCGAATTCTTCCAAAAGCACTGCCGTTATGGCTTTATATCAACTACGGTAAGCTGGAGAAGGCTATTTAACTTAAATGTTTGATGTAAATGATTTGAAGCAACTCAATACCGACCGCCAAATGTGTATGTACAAGAAAACCGACTTTATACCTGAACATGAGATTGTCGAATTCTTCCAAAAGCACTGCCGTTATGGCTTTATGTCAACTTCGGTAAGCTGAAGAAGGCTAATTAACTTAAATATGTTAAACTAATGATTTAAAGCAACACAATATCGACTGCTAAATGTGTATATACAAGATAATCGTCTTTACACCTGAATATAAGACTGTTGAATTCTTCCAAATGCACTGCCGTTTTGGCTTTATGTCAAATTCGGTAAGGTGAAGGAAGCTAATTAACTTAAATATCTGATGTTAATGATTTGAAGCAACTCAATATCGACTGCTGAATGTGTATGTACAAGAAAATCGACTTTATACCTGAATATAAGATTGTCGAATTCTCACAAATGCACTGCCGTTATGGCTTTATGTCAACTTCGGTAAGCTGCAGAAGGCTAATTAACTTAAATGCGTTAAACTAATGATTTAAAGCAACTCAATACCGACCGCCAAATGTGTATGTACAAGAAAACCGACTCTATACCTGAACATAAGTTTGTCGAATTCTCACAAATGCACTGCCGTTATGTCTTTATGTCAACTTCGGTAAGCTGAAGAAGGCTAGTTAACTTAAATGTGTTAAACTAATGATTTAAAGCAACTCAATGTCGACTGCTAAATGTGTTTGTACAAGAAAATCGACTTTGTTCCTGAATACAAGAATGTCGAATTCTTCCAAATGCACTGCCGTTATGGCTTAATGTCAACTTCAGCAAGATGAAGAAGGTAATTGCACTTAAATATTTGATGTTAATGATTTGAGGCAGCTCAATATCGACTGCTAAGTGTGTATATACAAGAAAATCGACTTTATACCTGAATATAAGATTGTCTAGTTCTTCCAAAAGCACTGCCGTTATGGCTTTATGTCAACTTCGGTAAGCTGAAGAAGGCTAATTAACTTAAATGTGTTAAACTTATGATTTAAAGCAACACAATATCGACTGCTAAATGTGTATATACAAGATAATCGTCTTTACACCTGAATATAAGACTGCCGAATTCTTCCAAATGCACTGCCGTTATGGCTTTATGTCAACTTCGGTAAGATGAAGAAAGCTAATTAACTTAAATGTTTGATCTTAATGATTTGAAGTAACTCAATACCGACCGCCAAATGTGTATGTACAAGAAAACCGACTTTATACCAGAACACAAGATTGTCGAATTCTTCCAAAAGCACTTCCGTTGTGGCTTCAAGCCAACTTCGGTAAGATGGAAAAAGTTAATTAACTTAAATATGTTAAATTGATTATTTGAAGCAACTCAATATCGATTGCTAAATTGGCATAAACCAGAAAATTGACTTTATACCTAATTATGAGATTGTCGAACTCTTCCAAATGCACTGCCGTTATGGCCTTATGTCAACTTCAGTAAGACGAAGATGGTTAATTAATTTAAATATTTGATGTTAATGATTTGGAGCAACCCAATACCGACCGCTAAATGTGTATGTTCAACAAAATTAAATTATACCTGAATATAAGATTGACGAATTCTTCCAAATGCATCGCCGTTATGGCTTTACGTCCACTTCATCAAGATAAAAAAGGTAAAATAACTTAAATATCAGATGTTAATGATTCGAAGCAACTCAATGTCGACTCCTAAATGTGTTTGTACAAGAAAATCGACTTTATACCTGAATATAAGATTATCAAATTCTTCCAAATGCACTGCCGTTATGGCTTTATGTCAACTTCGGTAAGATGAAGAAGGTTAATTGACTTAAATATGTTAAACATATGATTTAAAGCGACTCAATATCGACTGCTAAATGTGTATGTACAAGAAAATCGACTTTATACCTGAACATAAGATTGTCTAATTCTTCCAAAAGCACTGCCGTTATGGCTTTATGTCAACTTCGATAAGATTAAGGAAGCTAATTAACTTAAATTTTTGATGTTAGTGATTTGAAGCAACTCAATATCAACTGCTAAGTATGTATGTACAAGAAAATCGACTTTATACCTGAATATAAGATTGTCGAATTCTTCCAAATGCACTGCCGTTATGGCTTTATGTCAACTTCGGTAAGCTGAAGAAGGCTAATTTTCTTAAATATGTTAAACTAATGATTTAAAGCAACTCAATATCGACTGCTAAATGTGTATATACAAGAAAATCGACTTTATACCTGAATATAAGATTTTCGAATTCTTCCAAATGTACTGCCGTTATGGCGTTAAGTCAACTTCGGTAAGCTGAATAAGGCTAATTACCTTAAATATTTGATGTTAGTGATTTAAGGCAACTCACTATCGACTGCTAAATGTGTATTTACAAGAAAATCGACTTTACACCTGAATATAAGATTGTTGAATTCTTGAAAATGCACCGCCGTTATGGCTTTACGTCAACTTCAATAAGATGAAGAAGGTAAATTAACTTAAATATCTGATGTTATTGATTTGAAGCAACTCAATATCGACTGCTAAATTGTATATACAAGAAAATCGATTTTATAGCTGAATATAAGACCGTCGAATTCTTCCAAAAGCACTGCTAAAATTAATTAACTTAAATGTGTGCAGCTTATGATTTAAGGCAACTCACAATCGACTGCTAAATGTGTATATACAAGAAAATCGACTTTATAACTGAATATACGATTTTCGAATTCTTCCAAATGCACTGCCGTTATGGCTTTATGTCAACTTCGGTAAGATGACGAAAGCTAATTAACTTAAATGTTTGACGTTAATGATTTGAAGCAACTCAATGCCGACCGCCAAATAATTATGTACAAGAAAACCGACTTTATACCTGAATATAAGATTGTCGAATTCTTCCAAATGCACTGCCGTTATGGCTTTATGTCAACTTCGGTAAGCTGAAGAAGGCTAATTTTCTTAAATATGTTAAACTAATGATTTAAAGCAACTCAATATCGACTGCTAAATGTGTATATACAAGAAAATCGACTTTATACCTGAATATAAGATTTTCGAATTCTTCCAAATGTACTGCCGTTATGGCGTTAAGTCAACTTCGGTAAGCTGAATAAGGCTAATTACCTTAAATATTTGATGTTAGTGATTTAAGGCAACTCACTATCGACTGCTAAATGTGTATATACAAGAAAATCGACTTTACACCTGAATATAAGATTGTCGAATTCTTGAAAATGCACCGCCGTTATGGCTTTACGTCAACTTCAATAAGATGAAGAAGGTAAATTAACTTAAATATCTGATGTTATTGATTTGAAGCAACTCAATATCGACTGCTAAATTGTATATACAAGAAAATCGACTTTATAGCTGAATATAAGACTGTCGAATTCTTGCAAAAGCTAAAGTTAATTAACTTAAATGTGTGCAACTTATGATTTAAGGCAACTCACTATCGACTGCTAAATGTGTATATACAAGAAAATCGACTTTATACCTGAATATACGATTTTCGGATTCTTCCAAATGCACTGCCGTTATGGCTTTATGTCAACTTCGGTAAGATGAAGAAAGCTAATTAACTTAAATGTTTGATGTTAATGATTTGAAGCAACTCAATACCGACCGCCAAATAATTATGTACAAGAAAACCGACTTTATACCAGAATATAAGATTGTCGAATTCTTCCAAAAGCACTTCCGTTATGGCTTTATGTCAACTTCGGTAAGATGAAGAAGGTTAATTAACTTAAATATGTTAAATTAATGATTTAAAGCAACTGAATATCGACTGCCAAATGTGTACATACAAGAAAATCAACTTTATACCTGAATATAAGACTGTCGAATTCTTCCAAATGCACTGCCGTTATTTCTTTATGCTTACTTCGGCAAGATGAAGAAGGTTAACTAACTTAAATATTTGATGTTACGTATTTGAAGCAACTCAATATCTACAGCTAAATGTGTATGTACAAGAAAATCGACTTTATACCTGAATATAAGTTTGTCGAATTCTTCCATATGTACCGCCGTTATGGCTTTACGTCAACTTCATCAAGATGAAGAAGGTAAATTAACTTAAATATCAGATTTTAATGATTCAAAGCAACTCAATGTCGACTGCTAAATGTGTTTGCACAAGAAAATCGACTTTATACCTGAATATAAGATTTTCGAATTCTTCCAAATGCACTGCCGTTATGGCTTTATGTCAACTTCGGTAAGATGAAGAAAGCTAATTAACTTAAATATTTGATGTTAGTGATTTGAAGCAACTCAATATCGACTGGTAAGTGTGTATGTACAAGAAAATCAGCTTTATACTTGAATATAATATTGTCGAATTCTTCCAAATGCACCGCCGTTATGGCTTTACGTTAACTTCATCAAGATGAAGAAGGTAAATTAACTTAAATATCTGATGTTATTGATTTAAAGCAACACAATATCGACAGATAAATGTGTATGTACAAGAAAATCGACTTTATACCTGAATATAAGTTTGTCGAATTCTTCCAAATGCACTGCCGTTATGGCTTTATGTCAACTTCGGTAAGATGAAGAAAGCTAATTAACTTAAATATTTAATGTTAATGATTTGAAGCAACTCAATATCGACTGCTAAGTGTGTATATACAAGAAAATCGACTTTATGGCTGAATATCAGACTGTCGAATCCTTCCAAATGCACTGCCGTTATGGCTTTATGTCAACTTCGGTAAGATGAAGAAGGTTAATTAACTTAAATATGTTAAATTAATGATTTAAAGCAACTCAATATCGACTGCCAAATGTGTATATACAAGAAAATCAACCTTACACCTGAATATAAGATTGTCGAATTCTTCCAAATGCACTGCCGTTATTGGTTTATGTTTACTTCGGCAAGATGAAGAAGGTTAACTTACTTAAATATTTGATGTTTCTGATTTGAAGCAACTCAATATCGACAGCTAAATATGTATGTACAAGAAAATCGACTTTATACCTGAATATAAGTTTGTCGAATTCTTCCAAATGCACCGCCGTTATGGCTTTACGTCAACTTCATCAAGATGAAGAAAGTTAATTGACTTAAATTTGTTAAACTTATGATTTAAAGCAATTCAATATCGACTGCTGAATGTGTATATACAAGAAAATCGACTTTATACGTGAATATAAGATTGTCAAATTCTTCCAAATGCACTGCCGTCATGGCTTTATGTCAACTTCGGTAAGATGAAGGAGGTTAATTGACTTAAATATGTTAAACATATGATTTAAAGCGACTCAATATCGACTGCTAAATGTGTATGTACAAGAAAATCGACTTTATACCTGAACATAAGATTGTCTAATTCTTCCAAAAGCACTGCCGTTATGGCTTTATGTCAACTTCGATAAGATTAAGGAAGCTAATTAACTTAAATATCTGATGTTATTGATTTGAAGCAACTCAATATCGACTGCTAAATTGTATATACAAGAAAATCGACTTTATATCTGAATATAAAGCTGTCGAATTCTTCCAAAAGTACTGCTAAAGTTAATAAACTTAAATGTGTGCAGCTTATGATTTAAGGCAACTCACTATCGACTGCTTAATGTATATATTCAAGAAAATCGACTTTATACCTGAATATGCGATTTTCGAATTCTTCCAAAAGCACTTCCGTTATGGCTTTATGTCAACTTCGGTAAGATGAAGATGGTTAATTAACTTAAATATGTTAAATTAATGATTTAAAGCAACTCAATATCGACTGCCAAATGTGTATATACAAGAAAATCAACTTTATACCTGAATATAAGATTGTCGAACTCTTCCAAATGCACTGCCGTTATTGCTTTTAGTTTACTTCAGCAAGATTAAGAAGGTAAACTATCTTAAATATTTGATGTTACTGATTTGAAGCAACTCAATATCTACAGCTAAATGTGTATGTACAAGAAAATCGACTTTATACCTGATTATAAGTTTGTCGAATTCTTCCATATGTACCGCCGTTATGGCTTTACGTCAACTTCATCAAGATGAAGAAGGTAAATTAACTTAAATATCAGATGTTAATGATTCGAAGCAACTCAATGTCGACTGCTAAATGTGTTTGCACAAGAAAATCTACTTTATACCTGAATATAAGATTTTCGAATTCTTCCAAATGCACTGCCGTTATGGCTTTATGTCAACTTCGGTAAGATGAAGAAAGCTAATTAACTTAAATATTTAATGTTAATGATTTGCAGCAACTCACTATCGACTGCTAAATGTGTATATACAAGAAAATCGACTTTATACCTGAATATACGATTTTCGAATTCTTCCAAAAGCACTTCCGTTATGGCTTTATGTCAACTTCGGTAAGATGAAGAAGGTTAATTAACTTAAATATGTTAAATTAATGATTTAAAGCAACTCAATATCGACTGCCAAATGTGTATATACAAGAAAATCAACTTTATACCTGAATATAAGATTGTCGAACTCTTCCAAATGCACTGCCGTTATTGCTTTTAGTTTACTTCAGCAAGATTAAGAAGGTAAACTATCTTAAATATTTGATGTTACTGATTTGAAGCAAACCAATATCTACTGGTAAGTGTGTATGTACAAGAAAATCGGCTTTATACATGAATATAATATTGTCGAATTCTTCCAAATGCACCGTCGTTATGGCTTTACGTTAACTTCATCAAGATGAAGAAGGTAAATTAACTTAAATATCTGATGTTATTGATTTAAAGCAACACAATATCGACAGCTAGATGTGTATGTACAAGAAAATCGACTTTATACCTGAATATAAGTTTGTCGAATTCTTCCAAATGCACTGCCGTTATGGCTTTATGTCAACTTCGGTAAGATGAAGAAAGCTAATTAACTTAAATATTTAATGTTAATGATTTGAAGCAACTCAATATCGACTGCTAAGTGTGTATATACAAGAAAATCGACTTTATAGCTGAATATAAGATTGCCGAATTCTTCCAAATGCACTGCCGTTATTGCTTTATGTTTACTTCGGCAAGATGAAGAAGGTTAACTAACATAAATATTTGATGTTACTGATTTGAAGCAACTCAATATCGACTGCTAAGTGTGTATATACAAGAAAATCGACTTTATACCTGAATATAAGATTGTCGGATTCTTCCAAATGCACCGCCGTTATGGCTTTACGTCAACTTCATCAAGATGAAGAAAGTTAATTGACTTAAATGTGTTAAACTTATGATTTAAAGCAATTCAATATCGACTGCTGAATGTGTATATACAAGAAAATCGACTTTATACCTGAATATAAGCTTATCGAATCCTTCCAAATTCACTGCCGTTATGGCTTTATGTCAACTTCGGTAAGATGAAGAAGGTTAATTGACTTAAATGTGTTAAATTAATGATTTAAAGCAACTCAATATCGACTGCCAAATGTGTATATACAAGAAAATCAACTTTATACCTGAATATAAGATTGTCGAACTCTTCCAAATGCACTGCCGTTATTGCTTTTAGTTTACTTCAGCAAGATTAAGAAGGTTAACTAACTTAAATATTTGATGTTACTGATTTGAAGCAACTCAATATCTACAGCTAAATGTGTATGTACTAGAAAATCGACTTTATACCTGAATATAAGTTTGTCGAATTCTTCCATATGTACCGCCGTTATGGCTTTACGTCAACTTCATCAAGATGAAGAAGGTAAATTAACTTAAATATCAGATCTTAATGATTCGAAGCAACTCAATGTCGACTGCTAAGTGTGTTTGCACAAGAAAATCGACTTTATACCTGAATATAAGATTTTCGAATTCTTCCAAATGCACTGCCGTTATGGCTTTATGTCAACTTCGGTAAGATGAAGAAAGCTAATTAACTTAAATATTTGATGTTAATGATTTGAAGCAACCCAATATCGACTGGTAAGTGTGTATGTACAAGAAAATCGGCTTTATACATGAATATAATATTGTCGAATTCTTCCAAATGCACCGCCGTTATGGCTTTACGTTAACTTCATCAAGATGAAGAAGGCAAATTAACTTAAATATCTGATGTTATTGATTTAAAGCAACACAATATCGACAGCTAAATGTGTATGTACAAGAAAATCGACTTTATACCTGAATATAA
>NW_024395431.1:0-23004 GCF_016617805.1 Bactrocera tryoni | reverse complement strand
TTAACCTTCCTCATCTTACTGAAGTTGACATATAGCCTTAACGGCAGTTCATTTGGAAGAATTCGACAATCTTACGTTCAGGTATAAAGTCGATTTTCTTGTATATACACAATTTGTAGTCGATATTGAATTGCCTTAAATCATTAATTTAACATATTTAAGTTAATTTACCTTCTTCATCTTACTGAAGTTGTTATAAAGCCAAAACGGCAGCGCGTTGTGAAGAAATCGACAAACTTATGCTCAGGTATAAAGTCGATTTTCTTGTATATACACATTTAAATTTAAGTTAATTAACCTTCTTATTCTTACTGAAGTTGACATAAAGCCATAGCGGAAGTGCATTCAAAAGAATTCGACAATCTTATATTCAGGTATAAAGTCGATTTTCTTATATATACACATTAAACAGTCGATACTGAATTGCCTTAAATCATTAATTTAACATATTTAAGTTAATTTACCTTCTTCATCTTACTGAAGTTGTTATAAAGCCAAAACGGCAGTGCGTTGTGAAGAAATCGACAAACTTATGTTCAGGTATAAAGTCGATTTTCTCGTTAATACACATTTAGCAGCCGATATTGTGTTGCTGTAAATCATTAATTTATCATATTTAAGTTAATTAACCTCCTTCATCTTACTGAAGTTGACATAAAGCCATAACGGCAGTGAATTTGGAAGAATTCTCCAATCTTATATTCACGAATAAAGTCAATTTTCTTGTATATACACATTTAACAGTCAATATTGAGATACTTTAAATCATTAATTTAACATATTTAAGTAAATTATGCTTCTTCATCTTACTGAAGTTGTGCACATTTAGCAGTCGATATTGAATTGCTTCAAATCATTATTTTAACATACATAAGTTAATTAACATTCTTCATCTTCCTGAATTTGACATAAAGCCTTAACGGCAATGCAATTGGAAGAAGTCGACAATCTTATGTTTAGGTATAAAAACGACTTTCTTGTGTGTACACATTTAGCAATCGATATTTAGTTGCTTCAAATCATTAATTTAACATATTTAAGTAAATTAGCTTTCTTCGTCTTACCGAAGTCGACATAAGGACATAACGGAAGTGCATTTAGAAGAATTCGACAATCTTATATTCAGGTATAAACTCGATTTTCTTATATATACAAATTTAGCATTCGATATTGAATTTCCATAAATCATTAATTTAACATATTGAAGTTAATTGACCTTCTTCATCTTACTGAAGTTGATATAAAGCCATAACGGCAGTGCATTTGGAAGAATTCGACAGACTTATATTCAGGTATAAAGTCGATTTTCTTATATATACACATTAAGCAGCCGATATTGAATTGCCTTAAATCATTAGTTAAACACATTTAAGTTAATTATGCTTCTTCATCTTACTGAAGTTGTCATATAGCCACAACGGCAGTGCATTTGGAAGAATTCGACATTCTTATATTCAGGTATAAAGTCGATTTTCTTATATATGCACATTTGGCGGTCGATATTGAATTGCCTTAAATTATTAATTAAACATATTTAAGTTAGTTATGCTTCTTCATCTTACTGAAGTTTACATAAAGCCACAACGGCAGTGCATTTGGAAGAATTCTCCAATCTTATATTCAAGTATAAAGTCGATTTTATTGTATATACACATTTAGCATTCGATATTGAATTTCCATAAATCATTAATTTAACATATTGAAGTTAATTGACCTTCTTCATCGTACTGAAGTTGACATAAAGCCACAACGGCAGTGCATTTAGAAGAATTCGACATTCTTATATTCAGGTATAAAGTCGATTTTCTTATATATACACATTTAGCATAAGATATTGAATTGCCTTAAGTAATTAATTTAACATATTTAAGTTAATTATGCTTCTTCATCTTACTGAAGTTGACATAAAGCCACAACGGCAGTGCATTTAGAAGAATTCGACAATCTTATATACCGGTATAAAATCGATTTTCTTGTACATACACATTTAGTGGTCGATATTGAATTGCCTTAAATCATTATTTAAACATATTTAAGTTAATTATGCTTCTTCATCTTACTGAAGTTGACATAAAGCCACAACGGCAGTGCATTTGGAAGAATTCAGGTATAAAGTCGATTTTCTTATATATACACAATTAGCAGTCGATATTGAATTTCCTTAAGTCATTAATTTAACATATTGAAGTTAATTAACAATTGACAATCTTGTCTTCAGGTATAAAGTCGATTTTTTTGAATATACACATTTAGCAGTCGATATTTAGTTGCTTCAAATAATTAATTTAACAAATTAAAGTTAATTGGCCTTCTTCATCTTACCGAAGTCGATATAAAGCCATATCGGCAGTGCATTTGGAAGAATTCGGCAATCTTATATTCAGGAATAAAGTCGATTTTCTTCTATATACACATTTAGCAGTCGATATTGAATTTCCTTAAGTCATTAGTTTAACATATTGAAGGTTATTAACAATTGACAATTTTATCTTCAGGTATAAAGTCGATTTTCTTGTATATACACATTTAGCAGACAATATTGAATTGCCTTAAATCATTAACTTAACATAGTTAAGTTAATTTACCTTCTTCATCTTACTGATGTTGACATAAGGCCATAACGGCAGTGCACTTGGAAGAATTCGACAATTTTATATTCACGTATAAAGTCGATTTTTTTGAATATATACATTTAGCAGTCGATATTGAATTGCCTTTAATCATTAATTAAACATATTTAAGTTAATTATGCTTCTTCATCTTACTGAAGTTGTTATAAAGCCATGACGGCAGTGCGTTTTGAAGAAATCGACAATCTTATGTTCAGGTATAAAGTCGATTTGCTTGTATATACACATTTAGCCGTCGATATTGAATTGCCTTAAACCATTAATGTAACAAATTTAAGTTAATTAACCTTCTTCATCTTACTGAAGTTGACATAAATCCATAGCGGCAGTGCATTTGGAAGAATTCGACTTTCTTATATTCAGGTATAAAGTCGATTTTCTTGTATATACACATTTAGCAGTCGATATTGAGTTGCTTTAAACCATTAACATAACACATTTAAGTTAATTAACCTTCCTCATCTTATTGAAGTTGACATAAAGCCATAACGGCAGTGCATTTGGAAGAATTCGACTTTCTTATATTCAGGTATAAAGTCGATTTTCTTATATATACGCATTTAGCAGTCGATATTGAATTGCCTTAAACCATTAATTTAACAAATTTAAGTTAATTAACCTTCTTCATCTTACCGAAGTTGTTATAAAGCCGTGCATTTGGAAGAATTCGACATTCTTATATTCAGATATAAAGTCGTCTTTCTTGTGTGTACACACTCAGCAATCGATATTGAGTTGCTCCAAATCATTCATTTAACATATTTAAGGTAATTAGCCTTCTTCGTCTTACCGAAGTTGACATAAAGCCATAACGGCAGTGCATTTGGAAGAATTCGACATTTTTATATTCAGGTATAAAGTCGACTTTCTTATATATATACATTTGGCGGTCGATATTGAATTTCATTAAGTCATTAATTTAACATATTGAAGTTAATTAACAATTGACAATCTTATCTTCAGGTATAAAGTCGATTTTGTTGAATATACACATTTAGCAGTCGATATTTAGTTGCTTCAAATCATTATTTTAACATATTAAAGTTAACTAGCCTTCTTCATCTTACCGAAGTCGATATAAAGCCATAGCGGCAGTGCATTTGGAATAATTCGACAATTTTATATTCAGGAATAAGTCGGTTTTCTTGTATATACACATTTAGCAGTCGATATTGAATTTCCTTAAGTCATTAATTTAACATATTGAAGGTTATTAACAATTGACAATCCTATCTTCAGGTAGAAAGTCGATTTTCTTATATATACGCATTTAGCAGTCGATATTGAATTGCCTTAAACCATTAATTTAACAAATTTAAGTTAATTAACTTTCTTCATCTTACCGAAGTTGTTATAAAGCCGTGCATTTGGAAGAATTCGGCATTCTTATATTCAGATATAAAGTCGACTTTCTGGTGTGTACACATTCAGCAATCGACATTGCGTTGCTCCAAATCATTCATTTAACATATTTAAGTTAATTAGCCTTCTTCGTCTTACCGAAGTTGACATAAAGCCATAACGGGAGTGCATTTGGGAGAATTCGACATTCTTATATTCAGGTATAAAGTCGATTTTCTTATATATACACATTTAGCAGTCGATATTGAATTTCCTTAAGTCATTAATTTAACATATTGAAGTTAGTTAACAATTGACAATCTTATCTTCAGGTATAAAGTCGATTTTGTTGAATATACACATTTAGCAGTCGATATTTAGTTGCTTCAAATCATTAATTTAACATATTAAAGTTAGTTAGCCTTCTTCATCTTACCGAAGTCGATATAAAGCCATAGCGGCAGTGCATTTGGAAAAATTCGGCAATCTTATATTCAGGAATAAAGTCGGTTTTCTTGTATGTACACATTTAGCAGTCGATATTGAATTTCCTTAAGTCATTAATTTAACATATTGAAGGTTATTAACAATTGACAATCTTATCTTCAGGTAGAAAGTCGATTTTCTTATATATACGCATTTAGCAGTCGATTTTGAATTGCCTTAAACCATTAATTTAACAAATTTAAGTTAATTAACCTTCTTCATCTTACCGAAGTTGTTATAAAGCCGTGCATTTGGAAGAATTCGGCATTCTTATATTCAGATATAAAGTCGCCTTTCTTGTGTGTACACATTCAGCAATCGATATTGAGTTGCTCCAAATCATTCATTTAACATATTTAAGTTAATTAGCCTTCTTCGTCTTACCGAAGTTGACATAAAGCCATAACGGGAGTGCATTTGGGAGAATTCGACATTCTTATATTCAGTTATAAAGTCGATTTTCTTATATATACACATTTAGCAGTCAATATTGAATTACCTTAAATCATTAACTTAACATTTTTAAGTTAATTTACCTTCTTCATCTTACTGATGTTGACATAAGGCCATAACGGCAGTGCATTTGGAAGAATTCGACAATCATATATACAGGTATAAAATCGACTTTCTTGTATATATACATTTGACGGTCGATATTGAATTGCTTAAATCATTAATTAAACATATTTAAGTTAGTTATGCTACTTCATCTTACCGAAGTTGTTATAAAGCCGTGCATTTGGAAGAATTCGACATTCTTATATTCAGATATAAAGTCGACTTTCTTGTGTGTACACATTCAGCAATCGATATTGAGTTGCTCCAAATCATTCATTTAACATATTTTAGTAAATTAGCCTTCTTCGTCTTACCGAAGTTGACATAGAGCCATAACGGCAGTGCATTTGGAAGAATTCGACATTCTTATATTCAGGTATAAAGTCGATTTTCTTATATATACAAATTTAGCGGTCGATATTGAATTGCCTTAAATCATTAATTAAACATATTTAAGTTAATTATGCTTCTTCATCTTACTGAAGTTGTCATATAGCCACAACGGCAGTGCATTTGGAAGAATTCGACAATCTTATATTCAGGTATAAAGTCGAATTTCTTGTATATACACACTTAGCAGTCGATATTGAGTTGCTTTAAACCATTAACATAACACATTTAAGTTAATTAACCTTCCTCATCTTATTGAAGTTGACATAAAGCCATAACTGCAGTGCATTCGGAAGAATTCGACAATCTTATACTCAGGTATAAAGTAGATTTTCTTGTATATACACATTTAGCAGTCGATATTGAGTTGCTTTAAACCATTAACATAACACGTTTAAGTTAATTAACCTTCCTCATCTTATTGACTAAAAGCCATAACGGCAGTGCATTTGGAAGAACTCGACTTTCTTATATTCAGGTATAAAGTCGATTTTCTTATATATACGCATTTAGCAGTCGATATTGAATTGCCTTAAACCATTAATTTAACAAATTTAAGTTAATTAACCTTCTTCATCTTACCTAAGTTGTTACAAAGCCGTGCATTTGGAAGAATTCGGCATTCTTATATTCAGATATAAAGTCGTCTTTCTTGTGTGTACACATTCAGCAATCGATATTGAGTTGCTCCAAATCATTCATTTAACATATTAAAGTTAATTAGCCTTCTTCGTCTTACCGAAGTTGACATAAAGCCATAACGGCAGTGCATTTTAAGAATTCGACATTCTTATATTCAGGTATAAAGTCTACTTTCTTGTGTGTACACATTCAGCAATCTATATTGAGCTGCTCCAAATCATTAATATAACATATTTAAGTTAATTAGCCTTCTTCGTCTTACCGAAGTTGACATAAGGCCATAACGGCAGTGCATTTGGAAGAATCCGACAATCTTATATACAGGTATAAATTCGACTTTCTTGTATATACACATTTAGCAGTCGATATTGAATTGCCTTAAACCATTAACCTTTTGGAAGAATTCGACATTCTTATATTCAGGTATAAAGTCTTTTTTTCTTATATATGTACATTTGGCGGTCGATATTGAATTGCCTTAAATCATTAATTAAACATATTTAAGTTAATTATGCTACTTCATCTTACTGAAGTTGACATAAAGCCAAAACGGTAGTGCATTTGGAAGAATTCGACAGACTTATATTCACGTACAAAGTCGATTTTCTTATATATACACATTTAGCAGTCGATATTGAATTGCCTTAAATCATTAATTTAACATATTTAAGTCAATTTACCTTCTTCATCTTACTGAAGTTATTATAAAGCCATAGCGGCAGTGCATTTGAAAGAATTCGACAATCTTATATTCAGGTATAAAATCGATTTTCTTGTATATACATTGCATTTGTATTTGGACTAATTCGACTTTCTTATATTCAGGTATAAAGTCGATTTTCTTATATATACACATTTAGCGGTCGATATTGAATTGCCTTAAATCATTAATTAAACATATTTAAGTTAATTATGCTACTTTATCTTACTGAAGTTGACATAAAGCCATAACGGCAGTGCATTTGGAAGAATTCGACTTTCTTATATTCAGGTATAAAGTCGATTTTCTTATATATACGCATTTAGCAGTCGATATTGAATTGCCTTAAACCATTAATTTAACAAATTTAAGTTAATTAACCTTCTTCATCTTACCGAAGTTGTTATAAAGCCGTGCATTTGGAAGAATTCGACATTCTTATATTCAGATATAAAGTCGTCTTTCTTGTGTGTACACACTCAGCAATCGATATTGAGTTGCTCCAAATCATTCATTTAACATATTTAAGGTAATTAGCCTTCTTCGTCTTACCGAAGTTGACATAAAGCCATAACGGCAGTGCATTTGGAAGAATTCGACATTTTTATATTCAGGTATAAAGTCGACTTTCTTATATATATACATTTGGCGGTCGATATTGAATTTCATTAAGTCATTAATTTAACATATTGAAGTTAATTAACAATTGACAATCTTATCTTCAGGTATAAAGTCGATTTTGTTGAATATACACATTTAGCAGTCGATATTTAGTTGCTTCAAATCATTATTTTAACATATTAAAGTTAACTAGCCTTCTTCATCTTACCGAAGTCGATATAAAGCCATAGCGGCAGTGCATTTGGAATAATTCGACAATTTTATATTCAGGAATAAGTCGGTTTTCTTGTATATACACATTTAGCAGTCGATATTGAATTTCCTTAAGTCATTAATTTAACATATTGAAGGTTATTAACAATTGACAATCCTATCTTCAGGTAGAAAGTCGATTTTCTTATATATACGCATTTAGCAGTCGATATTGAATTGCCTTAAACCATTAATTTAACAAATTTAAGTTAATTAACTTTCTTCATCTTACCGAAGTTGTTATAAAGCCGTGCATTTGGAAGAATTCGGCATTCTTATATTCAGATATAAAGTCGACTTTCTGGTGTGTACACATTCAGCAATCGATATTGCGTTGCTCCAAATCATTCATTTAACATATTTAAGTTAATTAGCCTTCTTCGTCTTACCGAAGTTGACATAAAGCCATACCGGGAGTGCATTTGGGAGAATTCGACATTCTTATATTCAGGTATAAAGTCGATTTTCTTATATATACACATTTAGCAGTCGATATTGAATTTCCTTAAGTCATTAATTTAACATATTGAAGTTAATTAACAATTGACAATCTTATCTTCAGGTATAAAGTCGATTTTGTTGAATATACACATTCAGCAGTCGATATTTAGTTGCTTCAAATCATTAATTTAACATATTAAAGTTAGTTAGCCTTCTTCATCTTACCGAAGTCGATATAAAGCCATAGCGGCAGTGCATTTGGAAAAATTCGACAATCTTATATTCAGGAATAAAGTCGGTTTTCTTGTATGTACACATTTAGCAGTCGATATTGAATTTCCTTAAGTCATTAATTTAACATATTGAAGGTTATTAACAATTGACAATCTTATCTTCAGGTAGAAAGTCGATTTTCTTATATATACGCATTTAGCAGTCGATTTTGAATTGCCTTAAACCATTAATTTAACAAATTTAAGTTAATTAACCTTCTTCATCTTACCGAAGTTGTTATAAAGCCGTGCATTTGGAAGAATTCGGCATTCTTATATTCAGATATAAAGTCGCCTTTCTTGTGTGTACACATTCAGCAATCGATATTGAGTTGCTCCAAATCATTCATTTAACATATTTAAGTTAATTAGCCTTCTTCGTCTTACCGAAGTTGACATAAAGCCATAACGGCAGTGCATTTGGAAGAATTCGACATTTTTATATTCAGGTATAAAGTCGACTTTCTTATATATATACATTTGGCGGTCGATATTCAATTTCCTTAAGTCATTAATTTAACATATTGAAGTTAATTAACAATTGACAATTTTATCTTCAGGTATAAAGTCGATTTTGTTGAATATACACATTTAGCAGTCGATATTTAGTTGCTTCATATCATTATTTTAACATATTAAAGTTAATTAGCCTTCTTCATCTTACCGAAGTCGATATAAAGCCATAGCGGCAGTGCATTTGGAAGAATTCGACAATTTTATATTCAGGAATAAGTCGATTTTCTTGTATATACACATTTAGCAGTCGATATTGAATTTCCTTAAGTCATTGATTTAACATATTGAAGGTTATTAACAATTGACAATTTTATCTTCAGGTAGAAAGTCGATTTTCTTATATATACGCATTTAGCAGTCGATATTGAATTGCCTCAAACCATTAATTTAACAAATTTATGTTAATTAACCTTCTTCATCTTACCGAAGTTGTTATAAAGCCGTGCATTTGGAAGAATTCGGCATTCTTATATTCAGATATAAAGTCGACTTTCTGGTGTGTACACATTCAGCAATCGATATTGCGTTGCTCCAAATCATTCATTTAACATATTTAAGTTAATTAGCCTTCTTCGTCTTACCGAAGTTGACATAAAGCCATAACGGGAGTGCATTTGGGAGAACTCGACATTCTTATATTCAGGTATAAAGTCGATTTTCTTATAAATACAAATTTAGCGGTCGATATTGAATTGCCTTAAATCATTAATTAAACATATTTAAGTTAATTATGCTTCTTCATCTTACTGAAGTTGTCATATAGCCACAACGGCAGTGCATTTGGAAGAATTCGACAATCTTATATTCTGGTATAAAGTCGAATTTCTTGTATATACACACTTAGCAGTCGATATTGAGTTGCTTTAAACCATTAACATAACACATTTAAGTTAATTAACCTTCCTCATCTTATTGAAGTTGACATAAAGCCATAACTGCAGTGCATTCGGAAGAATTCGACAATCTTATACTCAGGTATAAAGTAGATTTTCTTGTATATACACATTTAGCAGTCGATATTGAGTTGCTTTAAACCATTAACATAACACGTTTAAGTTAATTAACCTTCCTCATCTTATTGAAGTTGACTAAAAGCCATAACGGCAGTGCATTTGGAAGAACTCGACTTTCTTATATTCAGGTATAAAGTCGATTTTCTTATATATACGCATTTAGCAGTCGATATTGAATTGCCTTAAACCATTAATTTAACAAATTTAAGTTAATTAACCTTCTTCATCTTACCTAAGTTGTTACAAAGCCGTGCATTTGGAAGAATTCGGCATTCTTATATTCAGATATAAAGTCGTCTTTCTTGTGTGTACACATTCAGCAATCGATATTGAGTTGCTCCAAATCATTCATTTAACATATTAAAGTTAATTAGCCTTCTTCGTCTTACCGAAGTTGACATAAAGCCATAACGGCAGTGCATTTTAAGAATTCGACATTCTTATATTCAGGTATAAAGTCTACTTTCTTGTGTGTACACATTCAGCAATCTATATTGAGCTGCTCCAAATCATTTATATAACATATTTAAGTTAATTAGCCTTCTTCGTCTTACCGAAGTTGACATAAGGCCATAACGGCAGTGCATTTGGAAGAATCCGACAATCTTATATTCAGGAATAAAGTCGGTTTTCTTGTATGTACACATTTAGCAGTCGATATTGAATTTCCTTAAGTCATTAATTTAACATATTGAAGGTTATTAACAATTGACAATCTTATCTTCAGGTTAAAAGTCGATTTTCTTATATATACGCATTTAGCAGTCGATTTTGAATTGCCTTAAACCATTAATTTAACAAATTTAAGTTAATTAACCTTCTTCATCTTACCGAAGTTGTTATAAAGCCGTGCATTTGGAAGAATTCGGCATTCTTATATTCAGATATAAAGTCGCCTTTCTTGTGTGTACACATTCAGCAATCGATATTGAGTTGCTCCAAATCATTCATTTAACATATTTAAGTTAATTAGCCTTCTTCGTCTTACCGAAGTTGACATAAAGCCATAACGGGAGTGCATTTGGGAGAATTCGACATTCTTATATTCAGTTATAAAGTCGATTTTCTTATATATACACATTTAGCAGTCAATATTGAATTACCTTAAATCATTAACTTAACATTTTTAAGTTAATTTACCTTCTTCATCTTACTGATGTTGACATAAAGCCATAGCGGCAGTGCATTTGGAAGAATTCGACAATTTCATATTCAGGAATAAGTCGATTTTCTTGTATATACACACTTAGCAGTCGATATTGAGTTGCTTTAAATCATTAACTTAACATATTTAAGTTAATTTACCTTCTTCATCTTACTGATGTTGACATAAGGCCATAACGGCAGTGCATTTGGAAGAATTCGACAATCATATATACAGGTATAAAATCGACTTTCTTGTATATATACATTTGACGGTCGATATTGAATTGCTTAAATCATTAATTAAACATATTTAAGTTAGTTATGCTACTTCATCTTACCGAAGTTGTTATAAAGCCGTGCATTTGGAAGAATTCGACATTCTTATATTCAGATATAAAGTCGACTTTCTTGTGTGTACACATTCAGCAATCGATATTGAGTTGCTCCAAATCATTCATTTAACATATTTTAGTAAATTAGCCTTCTTCGTCTTACCGAAGTTGACATAGAGCCATAACGGCAGTGCATTTGGAAGAATTCGACATTCTTATATTCAGGTATAAAGTCGATTTTCTTATATATACAAATTTAGCGGTCGATATTGAATTGCCTTAAATCATTAATTAAACATATTTAAGTTAATTATGCTTCTTCATCTTACTGAAGTTGTCATATAGCCACAACGGCAGTGCATTTGGAAGAATTCGACAATCTTATATTCAGGTATAAAGTCGAATTTCTTGTATATACACACTTAGCAGTCGATATTGAGTTGCTTTAAACCATTAACATAACACATTTAAGTTAATTAACCTTCCTCATCTTATTGAAGTTGACATAAAGCCATAACTGCAGTGCATTCGGAAGAATTCGACAATCTTATACTCAGGTATAAAGTAGATTTTCTTGTATATACACATTTAGCAGTCGATATTGAGTTGCTTTAAACCATTAACATAACACGTTTAAGTTAATTAACCTTCCTCATCTTATTGAAGTTGACTAAAAGCCATAACGGCAGTGCATTTGGAAGAACTCGACTTTCTTATATTCAGGTATAAAGTCGATTTTCTTATATATACGCATTTAGCAGTCGATATTGAATTGCCTTAAACCATTAATTTAACAAATTTAAGTTAATTAACCTTCTTCATCTTACCTAAGTTGTTACAAAGCCGTGCATTTGGAAGAATTCGGCATTCTTATATTCAGATATAAAGTCGTCTTTCTTGTGTGTACACATTCAGCAATCGATATTGAGTTGCTCCAAATCATTCATTTAACATATTAAAGTTAATTAGCCTTCTTCGTCTTACCGAAGTTGACATAAAGCCATAACGGCAGTGCATTTTAAGAATTCGACATTCTTATATTCAGGTATAAAGTCTACTTTCTTGTGTGTACACATTCAGCAATCTATATTGAGCTGCTCCAAATCATTAATATAACATATTTAAGTTAATTAGCCTTCTTCGTCTTACCGAAGTTGACATAAGGCCATAACGGCAGTGCATTTGGAAGAATCCGACAATCTTATATACAGGTATAAATTCGACTTTCTTGTATATACACATTTAGCAGTCGATATTGAATTGCCTTAAACCATTAACCTTTTGGAAGAATTCGACATTTTTGTATTCAGGCATAAAGTCGATTTTCTTATATATACACATTTGGCGGTCGATATTGAATTGCCTTAAATCATTAATTAAACATATTTAAGTTAATTATGCTACTTCATCTTACTGAAGTTGACATAAAGCCAAAACGGTAGTGCATTTGGAAAAATTCGACAGACTTATATTCAGGTACAAAGTCGATTTTCTTATATATACACATTTAGCAGTCGATATTGAATTGCCTTAAATCATTAATTTAACATATTTAAGTCAATTTACCTTCTTCATCTTACTGAAGTTATTATAAAGCCATAGCGGCAGTGCATTTGGAAGAATTCGACAATCTTATATTCAGGTATAAAATCGATTTTCTTGTATATACATTGCATTTGCATTTGGACTAATTCGACTTTCTTATATTCAGGTATAAAGTCGATTTTCTTATATATACACATTTAGCGGTCGATATTGAATTGCCTTAAATCATTAATTAAACATATTTAAGTTAATTATGCTACTTTATCTTACTGAAGTTGACATAAAGCCACAACGGCAGTGCATTTGGAAGAATTCGACTTTCTTATATTCAGGTATAAAGTCGATTTTCTTATACATACGCATTTAGCAGTCGATATTGAATTGCCTTAAACCATTAATTTAACAAATTTAAGTTAATTAACCTTCTTCATCTTACCGAAGTTGTTATAAAGCCGTGCATTTGGAAGAATTCGACATTCTTATATTCAGATATAAAGTCGTCTTTCTTGTGTGTACACACTCAGCAATCGATATTGAGTTGCTCCAAATCATTCATTTAACATATTTAAGGTAATTAGCCTTCTTCGTCTTACCGAAGTTGACATAAAGCCATAACGGCAGTGCATTTGGAAGAATTCGACATTTTTATATTCAGGTATAAAGTCGACTTTCTTATATATATACATTTGGCGGTCGATATTGAATTTCATTAAGTCATTAATTTAACATATTGAAGTTAATTAACAATTGACAATCTTATCTTCAGGTATAAAGTCGATTTTGTTGAATATACACATTTAGCAGTCGATATTTAGTTGCTTCAAATCATTATTTTAACATATTAAAGTTAACTAGCCTTCTTCATCTTACCGAAGTCGATATAAAGCCATAGCGGCAGTGCATTTGGAATAATTCGACAATTTTATATTCAGGAATAAGTCGGTTTTCTTGTATATACACATTTAGCAGTCGATATTGAATTTCCTTAAGTCATTAATTTAACATATTGAAGGTTATTAACAATTGACAATCCTATCTTCAGGTAGAAAGTCGATTTTCTTATATATACGCATTTAGCAGTCGATATTGAATTGCCTTAAACCATTAATTTAACAAATTTAAGTTAATTAACTTTCTTCATCTTACCGAAGTTGTTATAAAGCCGTGCATTTGGAAGAATTCGGCATTCTTATATTCAGATATAAAGTCGACTTTCTGGTGTGTACACATTCAGCAATCGATATTGCGTTGCTCCAAATCATTCATTTAACATATTTAAGTTAATTAGCCTTCTTCGTCTTACCGAAGTTGACATAAAGCCATACCGGGAGTGCATTTGGGAGAATTCGACATTCTTATATTCAGGTATAAAGTCGATTTTCTTATATATACACATTTAGCAGTCGATATTGAATTTCCTTAAGTCATTAATTTAACATATTGAAGTTAATTAACAATTGACAATCTTATCTTCAGGTATAAAGTCGATTTTGTTGAATATACACATTCAGCAGTCGATATTTAGTTGCTTCAAATCATTAATTTAACATATTAAAGTTAGTTAGCCTTCTTCATCTTACCGAAGTCGATATAAAGCCATAGCGGCAGTGCATTTGGAAAAATTCGACAATCTTATATTCAGGAATAAAGTCGGTTTTCTTGTATGTACACATTTAGCAGTCGATATTGAATTTCCTTAAGTCATTAATTTAACATATTGAAGGTTATTAACAATTGACAATCTTATCTTCAGGTAGAAAGTCGATTTTCTTATATATACGCATTTAGCAGTCGATTTTGAATTGCCTTAAACCATTAATTTAACAAATTTAAGTTAATTAACCTTCTTCATCTTACCGAAGTTGTTATAAAGCCGTGCATTTGGAAGAATTCGGCATTCTTATATTCAGATATAAAGTCGACTTTCTGGTGTGTACACATTCAGCAATCGATATTGCGTTGCTCCAAATCATTCATTTAACATATTTAAGTTAATTAGCCTTCTTCGTCTTACCGAAGTTGACATAAAGCCATACCGGGAGTGCATTTGGGAGAATTCGACATTCTTATATTCAGGTATAAAGTCGATTTTCTTATATATACACATTTAGCAGTCGATATTGAATTTCCTTAAGTCATTAATTTAACATATTGAAGTTAGTTAACAATTGACAATCTTATCTTCAGGTATAAAGTCGATTTTGTTGAATATACACATTTAGCAGTCGATATTTAGTTGCTTCAAATCATTAATTTAACATATTAAAGTTAGTTAGCCTTCTTCATCTTACCGAAGTCGATATAAAGCCATAGCGGCAGTGCATTTGGAAAAATTCGGCAATCTTATATTCAGGAATAAAGTCGGTTTTCTTGTATGTACACATTTAGCAGTCGATATTGAATTTCCTTAAGTCATTAATTTAACATATTGAAGGTTATTAACAATTGACAATCTTATCTTCAGGTAGAAAGTCGATTTTCTTATATATACGCATTTAGCAGTCGATTTTGAATTGCCTTAAACCATTAATTTAACAAATTTAAGTTAATTAACCTTCTTCATCTTACCGAAGTTGTTATAAAGCCGTGCATTTGGAAGAATTCGGCATTCTTATATTCAGATATAAAGTCGCCTTTCTTGTGTGTACACATTCAGCAATCGATATTGAGTTGCTCCAAATCATTCATTTAACATATTTAAGTTAATTAGCCTTCTTCGTCTTACCGAAGTTGACATAAAGCCATAACGGGAGTGCATTTGGGAGAATTCGACATTCTTATATTCAGTTATAAAGTCGATTTTCTTATATATACACATTTAGCAGTCAATATTGAATTACCTTAAATCATTAACTTAACATTTTTAAGTTAATTTACCTTCTTCATCTTACTGATGTTGACATAAGGCCATAACGGCAGTGCATTTGGAAGAATTCGACAATCATATATACAGGTATAAAATCGACTTTCTTGTATATATACATTTGACGGTCGATATTGAATTGCTTAAATCATTAATTAAACATATTTAAGTTAGTTATGCTACTTCATCTTACCGAAGTTGTTATAAAGCCGTGCATTTGGAAGAATTCGACATTCTTATATTCAGATATAAAGTCGACTTTCTTGTGTGTACACATTCAGCAATCGATATTGGGTTGCTCCAAATCATTCATTTAACATATTTTAGTAAATTAGCCTTCTTCGTCTTACCGAAGTTGACATAGAGCCATAACGGCAGTGCATTTGGAAGAATTCGACATTCTTATATTCAGGTATAAAGTCGATTTTCTTATATATACAAATTTAGCGGTCGATATTGAATTGCCTTAAATCATTAATTAAACATATTTAAGTTAATTATGCTTCTTCATCTTACTGAAGTTGTCATATAGCCACAACGGCAGTGCATTTGGAAGAATTCGACAATCTTATATTCAGGTATAAAGTCGAATTTCTTGTATATACACACTTAGCAGTCGATATTGAGTTGCTTTAAACCATTAACATAACACATTTAAGTTAATTAACCTTCCTCATCTTATTGGAGTTGACATAAAGCCATAACTGCAGTGCATTTGGAAGAATTCGACAATCTTATACTCAGGTATAAAGTAGATTTTCTTGTATATACACATTTAGCAGTCGATATTGAGTTGCTTTAAACCATTAACATAACACGTTTAAGTTAATTAACCTTCCTCATCTTATTGAAGTTGACTAAAAGCCATAACGGCAGTGCATTTGGAAGAACTCGACTTTCTTATATTCAGGTATAAAGTCGATTTTCTTATATATACGCATTTAGCAGTCGATATTGAATTGCCTTAAACCATTAATTTAACAAATTTAAGTTAATTAACCTTCTTCATCTTACCTAAGTTGTTACAAAGCCGTGCATTTGGAAGAATTCGGCATTCTTATATTCAGATATAAAGTCGTCTTTCTTGTGTGTACACATTCAGCAATCGATATTGAGTTGCTCCAAATCATTCATTTAACATATTAAAGTTAATTAGCCTTCTTCGTCTTACCGAAGTTGACATAAAGCCATAACGGCAGTGCATTTAAAGAATTCGACATTCTTATATTCAGGTATAAAGTCTACTTTCTTGTGTGTACACATTCAGCAATCTATATTGAGCTGCTCCAAATCATTAATATAACATATTTAAGTTAATTAGCCTTCTTCGTCTTACCGAAGTTGACATAAGGCCATAACGGCAGTGCATTTGGAAGAATCCGACAATCTTATATACAGGTATAAATTCGACTTTCTTGTATATACACATTTAGCAGTCGATATTGAATTGCCTTAAACCATTAACCTTTTGGAAGAATTCGACATTCTTATATTCAGGTATAAAGTCTTTTTTTCTTATATATATACATTTGGCGGTCGATATTGAATTGCCTTAAATCATTAATTAAACATATTTAAGTTAATTATGCTATTTCATCTTACTGAAGTTGACATAAAGCCAAAACGGTAGTGCATATGGAAGAATTCGACAGACTTATATTCAGGTACAAAGTCGATTTTCTTATATATACACATTTAGCAGTCGATATTGAATTGCCTTAAATCATTAATTTAACATATTTAAGTCAATTTACCTTCTTCATCTTACTGAAGTTATTATAAAGCCATAGCGGCAGTGCATTTGGAAGAATTCGACAATCTTATATTCAGGTATAAAATCGATTTTCTTGTATATACATTGCATTTGCATTTGGACTAATTCGACTTTCTTATATTCAGGTATAAAGTCGATTTTCTTATATATACACATTTAGCGGTCGATATTGAATTGCCTTAAATCATTAATTAAACATATTTAAGTTAATTATGCTACTTTATCTTACTGAAGTTGACATAAAGCCACAACGGCAGTGCATTTGGAAGAATTCGACAGACTTATATTCAGGTATAAAGTCGATTTTCTTATATATACACATTTAGCAGGCGATATTGAATTGCCTTAAGGCATTAATCTAACGTATTTAAGTTAATTTACCTTCTTCATCTTACTGTAGTTATTATAAAGCCATAACGGCAGTGCATTTGGAAGAATTCGACATTCTTATATTCAGGTATAAAGTCTACTTTCTTGTGTGTACACATTCAGCAATCTATATTGAGCTGCTCCAAATCATTAATTAAACATATTTAAGTTAATTAGCCTTCTTCATCTTATTGAAGTTGACATAAAGCCATAACGGCAGAATTCGACATTCTTATATTCAGCTATAAAGTCGCTTTCTTATACATAAACATTAAGTAGTCGATATTGAAATGCCTTAAACCATTAATTTAACAAATTTAAGTTAATTAACCTTCTTCATCTTCCCGAAGTTGTTATTTAGCCTAAACGGCAGGGCATTTGGAAGAATTCGACATTCTTATATTCAGATATAAAGTCGACTTTCTTGTGTGTACACATTCAGCAATCGATATTGAGTTGCTCCAAATAATTAATTTAACATATTTAAGTTATTTAGCCTTCTTCGTCTTACCGAAGTGGACATAAGGCCATAACGGCAGTGCATTTGGAAGAATCCGACAATCTTATATACAGTTGTAAAGTAGATTTTCTTGTATATACACATTTAGCAGTCGATATTGAATTTCCTTAAGTCATTAATTTAACATATTGAAAGTTATTAACAATTGACAATTTTATCTTCAGGTATAAAGTCGATTTGCTTGTATATATACATTTAGCAGTCGATATTGAATTGCCTTAAATCATTAATTTAATATATTTAAGTTAATTTACCTTCTTCACCTTACTGAAGTTGACATAAAGCCATAAAGGCAGTGCGTTTGGAAGAATCCGACAATCTTGTATTCAGGTATAAAGTCGATTTTCTTGTATATACACATTTAGCAGTCGATATTGAATTTCCTTAAGTCATTAATTTAACAAATTTAAGTTAATTAACTTTCTTCATCTTACCGAAGTTGTTATAAAGCCGTGCATTCGGAAGAATTCGGCATTCTTATATTCAGATATAAAGTCGACTTTCTGGTGTGTACACATTCAGCAATCGATATTGCGTTGCTCCAAATCATTCATTTAACATATTTAAGTTAATTAGCCTTCTTCGTCTTACCGAAGTTGACATAAAGCCATAACGGGAGTGCATTTGGAAGAATTCGACATTCTTATATTCAGGTATAAAGTCGATGTTCTTGTATATACACATTTTGCAGTCGATATTGAGTTGCTTTAAATCATTAATTTAACATATTTAAGTTTATTATGCTTCTTCATCTTACTGAAGTTGACATAAAGCCATAACGGCAGTGCATTTGGAAGAATTCGACATTCTTATATTCAGGTATAAAGTCGATTTTCTTGTATATACACATTTAGCAGCCGATATTGTGTTGCTTTAAATCATTAATTTATCATATTTAAGTTAATTAACCTCCTTCATCTTACTGAAGTTGACATAAAGCCATAACGGCAGTGAATTTGGAAGAATTCTCCAATCTTATATTCACGAATAAAGTCAATTTTCTTGTATATACACATTTAACAGTCAATATTGAGATACTTTAAATCATTAATTTAACATATTTAAGTAAATTATGCTTCTTCATCTTACTGAAGTTGTGCACATTTAGCAGTCGATATTGAATTGCTTCAAATCAGTATTTTAACATACTTAAGTTAATTAACATTCTTCATCTTCCTGAATTTGACATAAAGCCTTAACGGCAATGCAATTGGAAGAAGTCGACAATCTTATGTTCAGGTATAAAGTCGACTTTCTTGTGTGTACACATTTAGCAATCGATATTTAGTTGCTTCAAATCATTAATTTAACATATTTAAGTAAATTAGCTTTCTTCGTCTTACCGAAGTCGACATAAGGACATAACGGAAGTGCATTTAGAAGAATTCGACAATCTTATATTCAGGTATAAACTCGATTTTCTTATATATACACATTTAGCATTCGATATTGAATTTCCATAAATCATTAATTTAACATATTGAAGTTAATTGACCTTCTTCATCTTACTGAAGTTGATATAAAGCCATATACGGCAGTGCATTTGGAAGAATTCGACAGACTTATATTCAGGTATAAAGTCGATTTTCTTATATATACACATTAAGCAGCCGATATTGAATTGCCTTAAATCATTAGCTAAACATATTTAAGTTAATTATGCTTCTTCATCTTACTGAAGTTGTCATATAGCCACAACGGCAGTGCATTTGGAAGAATTCGACATTCTTATATTCAGGTATAAAGTCGATTTTCTTATATATGCACATTTGGCGGTCGATATTGAATTGCCTTAAATCATTAATTAAACATATTTAAGTTAGTTATGCTTCTTCATCTTACAGAAGTTTACATAAAGCCATATCGGCAGTGCATTTGGAAGAATTCTCCAATCTTATATTCAAGTATAAAGTCGATTTTATTGTATATACACATTTAGCATTCGATATTGAATTTCCATAAATCATTAATTTAACATATTGAAGTTAATTGACCTTTCTTCATCTTACCGAAGCTGACATAAAGCCATAACGACAGCGCCTTTGGAAGAATTCGACATTCTTATATTCAGATATAAAGTTGATTTTCTTATATATACACATTTAGCAGTCGATATTGAATTGCCTTAAACCATTAATTTAACAAATTTATGGCAAATAACCCTCTTCATCTTACTGAAGTTGACATAAAGCCATAGCGGCTGTGCATATGGAAGAATTCGACATTCTTATAATCAGGTATATAGTCGATTTTCTTGTATATACACATATCAGTTCAAATTTTAAGTTAATTAACCTTCTTCATCTTACTGTAGTTGACATAAAGCCATAACGGCAGTGCATTTGGAAGAATTCGACATTCCTATATTCAGGTATAAAGTCGATTTTCTTGTATGTACACATTTAGCAGTCGATATTGACTTGCTTAAAATCATTAGTTTAACATATTTAAGTTAATTAACCTTCTTCATCTTATTAAAGTTGACATAATGCCATAACGGCAGTGAATTTGGAAGAATTCAACATTCTTATATTCAGGTATAAAGTCGATTTTCTTATACATATGCACATTTAGCAGTCGATATTGAATTGCCTTAAATCATTAATTAAACATATTTAAGTTAATCAGCCTTCTTCATCTTACCGAAGTTGACATAAAGCCATAACGGCAGCGCATTTGGAATAATTCGACATTCTTATATTCACGTATAAAGTCGATTTTCTTGTATACACACATTTAGCAGTCGGTATTGAGTTGTTTTAAATCATTAATTTATCATATTTAAGTTAATTAACCTTCTTCATCTTACTGAAGGTGTTATAAAGCCATAACGGCAGTGCGTTTTGAAAAATTTGACAATCTTATATTCACGTTTAAAGTCGATTTTCTTGTATATACACATTTAGCAGTCGATGCTGAGTTGCTTTAAATCATTAATTTAGCATATTTAAGTTAACTAACCTTCTTCATCTTACTGAAAATGACATAAAGCCATATCGGCAGCGTATTTGGAAGAATTCGACATTCTTATATTCACGCATAGAGTCGATTTTCTTGTATATACACATTTAGCAGTCGATATTGAATTGCCTTAAAACATTAATTTAACATATTTAAGTTAATTAAACTTCTTTTTCTTACTGAAGTTGACATAAGGCCATAGCGGCAGTGCATTTGGAAGAATTCGACATTCTTATATTCAGGTATAAAGTCGATTTTCTTAAATATAAACATTTAGCAGTCGATATTGAGTTGTTTTAAATCAATAATTTAACATATTAAAGTTAATTACTTTCTTCATCTTACCGAAGCTGACATAAAGCCATAACGACAGCGCCTTTGGAAAAATTCGACAATCTTCTATTCAGGTATAAAGTCGATTTTCTTGTATTTACACATTAAGCAATCGATACTGAGTTGCTTCTAATCATTAATTTAACATATATAAGTTAATTAACCTTCTTCATCTTACTGAAGTTGTCATAATGCTATAAGGGCTGTGCATTTGGAAGAATTCGATGTTCTTATATTCAGGTATAAAGTCGATTTTCTTATATATACACATTTAGCAGTCGATATTGAATTGCCTTAAAACATTAATTTAACATATTTAAGTTAATTAAACTTCTTCATCTTACTGAAGTTGACATAAAGACATAGCGGCAGTGCATTTGGAAGAATTCGACATTTTTATATTCAGGTATAAAGTCGATTTTCTTGTATATACACATTAACCAGTCGATACTGAGTTGCTTTAAATCATTAATTTAACATATTTATGTTAATTAACCTTCTTCATCTTACTGAAGTTGACATAAAGCCATAACGGCAGTGCATTTGGAAGAATTCGACATTCTTATATTCAAGTATAAAGTTGATTTTCTTATATATACACATTTAGCAGTCGATATTGGATTGCCTTAAATCATTAATTTAACATAGTTAAGTTAGTTTACTTTCTTCATCTTACTGAAGTTGACATAAAGCCATAACGACAGCGCATTTGATGAACTCGACAATCTTATATTCAGGTATAAAGTCGATATTCTTTTATATACACATTTAGCAGTCGATACTGAGTTTCTTTCAATCATTAATTTAACATATTTAAGTTAATTAACCTTCTTCATTTTACCGAAGTTGACATAAAGCCATAACAGCAGTGCATTTGTGAAAATTCGACAATTCTATATTCAGGTATAAAGTCGATTTTCTTGTATATATACATTAAGCAGTCGATATTGAATTGCCTTAAATCATTAGTTTAATATACTTAAGTTAATTAACCTTCTTCAGCTTCCTGAAGTTGACATAAAGCCATAACGGCAGTGAATTTGGAAGAATTCAACATTCTTATGTTCAGGTATAAAGTCGATTTTCTTATACATATGCACATTTAGCAATCGATAGTGCGTTGCTTCAAATCATTATTTTAACATATTTAAGTTAATCAGCCTTCTTCATCTTACCGAAGTTGACATAAAGCCATAACGGCAGTGCATTTGGAAGAATTCGACATTCTCATATTCAGGTATAAAGTCGATTTTCTTGTATATACACATTTAGCAGTCGATACTGAGTTGCTTTAAATCA
>NW_024395430.1:0-13344 GCF_016617805.1 Bactrocera tryoni | reverse complement strand
GCACTGCCGATATGGCTTTATGTCAACTTTAGTAAGATGAAGAACGTTAATTAACTTTATTATGTAAAGTTAATTATTTGAGAAAACTTGATATGGATTTCTAAATGGGTATATGCAAGAAAATCGGTTTCATGCCTAAATATAAAATTGTGGTATTTTTCCAAATGCACCGCTGTTACGGCTTTATGTCAACTCCAGTAAGATGAAGCAATATAGTTAACTTTAATATGCGAAGATTACGATTTGAGGCAACTTGATATGGATTTCTTAATGTGTATATGCAAGAAAATCGGTTTTATACCTAAACGTAAAATTATGGAATTTTTCCACAAGCACCGCCGTTATGGATTTATGTCAACTTCAGTAAGATGAAGAAAGTTAATTAACTTCAATATGCAAAGTTAATGCTTTGAAGCAACCTGTTATGGATTTTTAAATGTGTATATGCAAGGAAATCGGTTTTATACCTAAATGTAAATTTGTGGTATTTTTCCAAATGCACTGCTTTTATGGCTTTATGTCAACCTTGTTAAGATGAAGAAAGGTAATTAACTTTAATATGTAAAGTCAATGATTTGAAGCAACTTGCTATCGATTTCTATATGTGTATATGGGAGAAAGTCGGTTTCATACCTAAATGTAAAATTATGAAATTTTTCCAAATACACTGCCGTTAACTTTAATATGTGAAGTTAATGATTTGAAAAAACTCATAATGGATTTCTAAATGTGCATATGCAAGGGAATCTTTTTTATATCAAAATGATAAATTATGGAATTATTCAAGTTCACTGCCGTTATGGATTTATGTCAACTTTTGTAAGATAAAGGAAGTTAATTAATTTTAATATGTAAATTTAAGGATTTGAAGACACTGGTTATGGATTTCTAAATGTGCATATACAAGAAAATCGATTTCATACCTAAATGTAAAATTATGGTATTTTTCCAAATGCACTGCTGTTATGGCTTTATGTCTACTTTGGTAAGATGAAGAAAGTTAATTAATTTTAATATGTAAAGTTAATGATTAGAAGCAACTTGTTCTGGATTTCTAAATGGGTATATGCAAGAAAATCGGTTTCATACCTAAATATAAAATTGTGGTATTTTTCCAAATGCACTGTAAACGTAAAATTATGATATTTTTCCAAATGCACTGCTGTAATGGCTTTATGTCAACTTTGTTAAGATGAAGAAAGTTAATTAACTTTAATATGTAGAGTTAATGATTTGAAGCAACTTTCTATGGATTTCCATATGTGTTTATATAAAAAAATTGATTTTATGCCTAAATGTATAATTATGAATTTTTTCGAAATACACTGCCGTTATGGCTTTATGTCAACCTTGGTAAGACGTAGAAAGTTAATTAGCTTTAATATGTAAAGTTAATGATTTTAAGCATCTTCCTATGAGTTTACATATGTGTATATGCGAGAAAATCGGTTTTATACCTAAATGTAAAATTGTGGAATTTTTCCAAATGCACTGCCGTTATGGCTTTATGTCAACTTTAGCAAGATGAAGAACGTTAATTAACTTTAATCTAAAGGTAATGATTTGAAGCAACTTTCTATGGATTTCCATATGTGCATATGTGAGAAAATCGGTTTTATACCTAAATATAAAATTGTGGAGTTTTTCCAAATGCATTGCCGTTATGGCTTTATGTCAACTTTAGTAAGATGAAGGAAGATAATTAACTTTAATCTAAAGTTAATGATTAAAGCAACAGAAACTCAATATGGATTTCTAAATGGGTTTATGCAAGGAAATCGGTTTTATACCAAAATGATAAATTATGGAATTATTCAAATTCACTGCCGTTATGGATTTATGATTTCGGTTTCATACCTAAATGTAAAATTGTCGACTTTTCCAAATGCACTGCCGTTATTGCTTTTTGTCAACTCCAGTAAGAAGAAGAAAGTTAAATAACTTTAATATGTAAAGTTAATGATTTGAAGAAACTTGATATGGTTTTCTAAATGTGTATGCAAGGAAATCGGTTTTATACCTAAATGTAAAATTATGAAATTTTTCCAAATACAGTGCCGTTATGGCTTTATGTAAACATTGGTAAGGTGGAGAAATTTAATTAACTTTAATATGTAAAGTTAATGATTTGAAGCAACTTGTTCTGGATTTCTAAATGTGTATATACAATCGATTTTATACCTAACTGTACAATTATGACGCACTGCCGATATGGCTTTATGTCAACTCCAGTAAGATGAAGAAGGTTAAATAACTTTAATATGTAAAGTTAATGATTTGAGAAAACTTGATATGGATTTCTAAATGTGTATATGCAAGAAAATCGGTTTCAAACCTAAATATAAAATTGTGGTATTTTTCCAAATGCACTGGTGTTATGGCTTTATGTCAACTCCAGTAAGATGAAGAAAGTTAAATAACTTTAATATGTAAAGTTAATGATTTGAAGCAAATTGCTATGGATTACTTAATGTGTATATGCAAGAAAATCGATTTTATACCTAAATGTATAATTATGAAATGTTTCCAAATACACTGCGGTTAACTTTAATATGCGAAGTTAATGATTTGAAGAAACTTGATATAGATTTCTAAACGTGTATATACAAGAAAGTCGATTTTATACCTAAATGTAAAATTATGGTATTTTTCCAAATGCACTGCTGTTATGGCTTTATGTCAACTTTAGTAAGATGAAGAACGTTAATTAACTTTAATAAGTAAAGTTAATGATTTGAAGCAACTTGATATGGATTTCTAAATGTGTATATGCACGGAAATCGGTTTTATACCTAAATGTAAAATTATGGAATTTTTCCAAATGTACTGCCGTTATGAATTTATGTCAACTTGAGTAAGATGAAGAAAGTTAATTAACTTTAATATGTAAAGTAAATGATTTGAAGCAACTTGTTCTGGATTTCTAAATGTGTATATACAAGAAAATCGATTTTATACCTAAGTGTACAATTATGAAATTTTTAAAACGAACAGCCGATATGGCTTTATGTCAACTTTAGTAGGATGAAGTACGTTAATTAACTTTAATATGTAAAGTTAATGATTTGAGAAAACTTGATATGGATTTCTAAATGGGTATATGCAAGAAAATCGGTTTCATGCCTAAATATAAAATTGTGGTATTTTTCCAAATGCACTGCTGTTATGGCTTTATGTCAACTCCAGTAAGATGAAGAAAGATAGTTAACTTTAATATGCGAAGATTACGATTTGAGGCAACTTGATATTGATTTCTTAATGTGTATATGCAAGAAAATTGGTTTTAAACCTAAATATAAAATTATGGAATTTTTCCAAACGCACTGCCGTTATGGATTTATGTCAACTTTAGTAAGATGAAGAAAGTTTATTAACTTTAGTATGTAAAGATAATGATTTGAAACAACTTGTTCTGGATTTCTAAACGTGTATATACAAGAAAGTCGATTTTATACCTAAGTGTACAATTATGAAATTTTTCCAAACGCACTGCCGATATGGCTTTATGTCAACTTTAGTAAGATGAAGAACGTTAATTAACTTTAATATGTAAAGTTAATGATTTGAAGCAACTTTCTATGGATATGTGAGAAAATCGGTTTTATACCTAAATATAAAATTCTGGAATTTTTCCAAATGCACTGCCGTTATTGCTTTATGTCAACTTTAGTAAGATGAAGAAAGATAAATAACTTCATTATGTAAAGCTAATGATTTGAAGAAACTTGATATAGATTTCTAAACGTGTATATACAAGAAAGTCGATTTTATACCTAAATGTAAAATTATGGTATTTTTCCAAATGCACTGCTGTTATGGCTTTATGTCAACTTTGGTAAGATGAAGAAAGTTAATTAACTTTAATATGTAAAGTAAATGATTTTAAGCAACTTGTTTTGGATTTCTAAATGTGTATATACAAGAAAATCGATTTTATACCTAAGTGTACAATTATGAAATTTTTCCAAACGCACTGCCGATATGGCTTTATGTCAACTTTAGTAAGATGAAGAACGTTAATTAACTTTGATATGTAAAGTTATTTATTTGAGAAAACTTGATATGGATTTCTAAATGGGTATATGCAAGAAAATCGGTTTCATGCCTAAATATAAAATTGTGGTATTTTTCCAAATGCACCGCTGTTATGGCTTTATGTCAACTCTAGTAAGATGAAGAAAGATAGTTAACTTTAATATGCGAAGATTACGATTTGAAGCAACTTGATATGGATTTCTTAATGTGTATATGCAAGAAAATCGGTTTTATACCTAAACGTAAAATTATGGAATTTTTCCACAAGCACCGCCGTTATGGATTTATGTCAGCTTTAGTAAGATGAAGAAAGTTAATTAACTTTAATATGTAAAGTTAATGATTTGAAGCAACCTGTTATGGATTTTTAAATGTGTATATGCAAGGAAATCGGTTTCATACCTAAATGTAAATTTGTGGTATTTTTCCAAATGCACTGCTTTTATGGCTTTATGTCAACTTTGGTAAGATGAAGAAAGGTAATTAACTTTAATATGTAAAGTCAATGATTTGAAGCAACTTGCTATCGATTTCTATATGTGTATATGGGAGAAAGTCGGTTTCATACCTAAATGTAAAATTATGAAATTTTTCCAAATACACTGCCGTTAACTTTAATATGTGAAGTTAATGATTTGAAAAAACTCATTATGGATTTCTAAATGTGTATATGCAAGGGAATCTTTTTTATATCAAAATGATAAATTATGGAATTATTCAAGTTCACTGCCGTTATGGATTTATGTCAACTTTTGTAAGATAAAGAAAGTTAATTAATTTTAATATGTAAATTTAAGGATTTGAAGCCACTGGTTATGGATTTCTAAATGTGCATATACAAGAAAATCGATTTCATACCTAAATGTAAAATTATGGTATTTTTCCAAATGCACTGCTGTTATGGCTTTATGTCTACTTTGGTAAGATGAAGAAAGTTAATTAATTTTAATATGTAAAGTTAATGATTAGAAGCAACTTGTTCTGGATTTCTAAATGGGTATATGCAAGAAAATCGGTTTCATACCTAAATATAAATTTGTGGTATTTTTCCAAATGTACCGCTGTTATGGCTTTATGTCAACTCCAGTAAGATGAAGAAAGATAATTCACTTTAATGTGCGAAGATTACGATTTGAGGCAACTTGATATGGATTTCTTATTGTGCATATACAAGAAAATCGATTTTATACCTAAATGTAAAATTATTGTATTTTTCCAAATGCACTGCTGTTATGGCTTTATGTCAACTTTGGTAAGATGAAGAAAGTTAATTAACTTTAATATGTAAAGTTAATGATTTGAGGCAACTTGTGCTGGATTTCTAAATGTGTATATACAAAAAAATCGATTTTATACCTAAGTGTACAATTATGAAGCACTGCCGATATGGCTTTATGTCAACTCCAGTAAGATGAAGAAGTTTAAATAACTTTAATATGTTAAGCTAATGATTTGAGAAAACTTGATATGGATTTCTAAATGTGTATATACTATCGATTTTATACCTAAGTGTACAATTATGACGCATTGCCGATATGGCTTTATGCCAACTCCAGTAAGATGAAGAAGGTTAAATAACTTTAATATGTAAAGTTAATGATTTGAGAAAACTTGATATGGATTTCTAAATGTGTATATGCAAGAAAATTGGTTTCAAACATAAATATAAAATTGTGGTATTTTTCTAAATGCACTGCTGTTATGGCTTTATGTCAACTCCAGTAAGATGAAGACAATTAAATAACTTTAATATGTAAAGTTAATGATTTGAAAAAACTTTCTATGGATTTCCATATGTATATATACAAAAAAATCGATTTTATACGTAAATGTATAATTATGAATTTTTTCCAAATACACTGCCGTTATGGCTTTATGTCAACTTTGGTAAGACGTAGAAAGTTAATTAGCTTTAATATGTAAAGTTAATGATTTGAGGCAACTTGTTCTGGATTTCTAAATGTGTATATACAAGAAAATTGATTTTATACCTAAGTGTACAATTATGAAATTTTTCCAAATACACTGCCGTTATGGCTTTATGTAAACATTGGTAAGATGGAGAAAGTTAATTAACTTTAATATGTAAATTCAATGATTTGAAGCAACTTGTTCTGGATTTCTAAATGTGTATATACAATCGATTTTATACCTAAGTGTACAATAATGACGCACTGCCGATATGGCTTTATGTCAACTCCATTAAGATGAAGAAAGTTAAATAACTTTAATATGTAAAGTTAATGATTTGAAGCAAATTGCTATGGATTACTTAATGTGTATATGCAAGAAAATCGATTTTATACCTAAATGTATAATTATGAAATGTTTCCAAATACACTGCGGTTAACTTTAATATGTGAAGTTAATGATTTGAAGAAACTCAATATGGATTTCTATTTGTGTATATGCAGGGAAATCGGTTTTATATCAAAATGATAAATTATGGAATTATTCAAATTAACTGCCGTTATGGATTTATGTCAACTTTAGTAAGATGAAGAAAGTTAATTAACTTTAATATGTAGAGTTAATGATTTGAAAAAACTTGATATGGATTTCTAAATATGTATATGCAAGGAAATCGGTTTTATACCTAAATGTAAAATTATGGAATTTTTCCAAATGCACGGCCGTTATGGTTTTATATCACCTTTACTAAGATGAAGAAAGTTAATTAACTTTAATAAGTAAAGTTAATGATTTGAAGCAACTTGATATGGATTTCTAAATGTGTATATGCACGGAAATCGGTTTTATACCTAAATGTAAAATTATGGAATTTTTCCAAATGCACTGCCGTTATGAATTTATGTCAACTTTGGTAAGATGAAGAAAGTTATATAACTTCATTATGTAAAGCTAATGATTTGAAGAAACTTGATATAGATTTCTAAACGTGTATATACAAGAAAGTGGATTTCATACCTAAATGTAAAATTATGGTATTTTTCCAAATGCACTGCTGTTATGGCTTTATGACAACTTTGGTAAGATGAAGAAAGGTAATTAACTTTAATATGTAAAGTCAATGATTTGAAGCAACTTGCTATCGATTTCTATATGTGTATATGGGAGAAAGTCGGTTTCATACCTAAATGTAAAATTATGAAATTTTTCCAAATATACTGCCGTTAACTTTAATATGTGAAGTTAATGATTTGAAGAAACTCAATATGGATTTCTAAATGTGTATATGCAAGGTTATCGGTTTTATATCACAATGATAAATTATGGAACTATACAAATTCACTGCCGTTATGGATTTATGTCAACTTTAGTACGATGAAGAATGTTAAATAACTCCACTATGTAAAGATAATGATTTGAAGAAACTTGATATGGGTTTCTAAATGTGTATATACAAGAAAATCGATTTTATACCTAAATGTAAAATTATGGTATTTTTCCAAATGCACTGCTGTTACGGCTTTATGTCAACTTTGGTAAGATGAAGAAAGTTAATTACTTTAATATGTAAAGTTAATGATTTGAAGCAACTTGCTATCGATTTCTATATGTGTATATGGGAGAAAATCGGTTTCATACCTAAATGTAAAATTATGAAATTTTTCCAAATACACTGCTGTTAACTTTAATATCTGAAGTTAATGATTTGAAGAAAGTCCATATGGATTTCTAAATTTGTATATGCAAGGAAATTGGTTTTATAACAAAATGATAAATTATGGAACTATTCAAATTCACTGCCATTATGGATTTATGTCAACTTTATTAAGATGAAGAATGTTAAATAACACCACTATGTAAAGTTAATGATTTGAAGAAACTTGCTATGGGTTTCTAATAATGTATATGCAAGGAAATCTGTTTTATACCAAAATGATAAATAATGGAATTATTCAAATTCACTGCCGTTATGGATTTATGTCAACTTTAGTAAGATAAAGAAGTTAATAAACTTTAATATGAAAAGTTAATGATTTGAAGCAACTTGCTATCGATTTCTGATGTGTATATATGAGAAAATCGGTTTCATACCTAAATGTAAAATTATGAAATTTTTCCAAATCCACGGCCGTTATGGTTTTATATCAACTTTAGTAAGGTGAAGAAAATAATTAACTTAAATAAGTAAAGTTAATGATTTGAAGCAACTTGATATGGATTTATACATGTGTATATACAAGAAAATCGATTTTATACCTAAATGTACAATTACGAAATTTTTCCAAATACACTGCCGTTAACTTTAATATCTGAAGTTAATGATTTGAAGAAACTCAATATGGATTTCTAACTGTGTATATGCAAGGAAATCGGTTTTATACCAAAATGATAAATTACGGAATTATTCAAATTCACTGCCGTTATGGATTTATGTCAACTTTAGTAAGATCAAGAAAGTTAATTAACTTTAGTATGTAAAGTTAATGATTTGACGCAACTTGATATGGATTTCTAAATGTGAAGTTAATGATTGGAAGAAACTCAATATGGATTTCTAAATGTGTATATGCAAGGTTATCGGTTTTATATCAAAATGATAAATTTTGGAATTATTCAAATTCACTGCCGTTATGGTTTTATGTAAACTTTAGTAAGATGAAGAATGTTAAATAACACCACTATGAAAAGTTAATGATTTGAAGAAACTTGATATGGGTTTCTAATAATGTATATGCAAGGAAATCTGTTTTATACCAAAATGATAAATTATGGAATTATTCAAATTCACTGCCGTTATGGATTTATGTCAACTTAAGTAAGATAAAGAAGTTAATTAACTTTAATATGTAAAGTTAATGATTTAAAGCAACTTGCTATCGATTTCTGATGTGTATATATGAGAAAATCGGTTTCATACCTAAATGTAAAATTATGAAATTTTTCCAAATACACTGCCTTTAACTTTAATATCTGAAGTTAATGATTTGAAGAAACTCAATATGGATTTCTAAATTTGTATATGCAAAGAAATCGGTTTTATAACAAAATGATAAATTATGGAATTATTCAAATTCACTGCCGTTATGGATTTATGTCAATTTTAGTAAGATGAAGAAAGTTCATTAACTTTAATAAGTAAAGTTAATGATTTGAAGCAACTAGTTATGTATTTCTAAATGTGTATATAAAAGAAAATCGAATTTATACCTAAATGTATAATTATGAAAATTTTCCAAATACACTGCCGTTATGGATTTATGTCAACTTTAGTAAGATGAAGAAAGTTAATTAACTTTAATATGTAAAGTTAATGATTTGAAAAAACTTGATATGGATTTCTAAATGTGTATATGCACGGAAATCGGTTTTATACCAAAATCATAAATTATGGAATTTTTCCAAATGCACGGCCGTTATGGTTTTATATCAACTTTAGTAAGATAAAGAAAGTTAATTAACTTTAATAAGTAAAGTTGATGATTTGAAGCAACTTGATATGGATTTCTAAATTTGTATATACAAAAAAATCGATTTTATACCTAAATGTAAAATTGTGGAATTTTTCCAAATGCACTGCCGTTATGGCATTATGTCAACTTTAATAAGATGACGAACGTTAATTAACTTTATTATGTAAAGTTAATGATTTGAAGCAACTTGCTATCGATTTCTATATGTGTATATGGGACAAAATCGATTTTATACCTAAATGTATAATTATGAATTTTTTCCAAATACACTGCCGGTATGGCTTTACGTCAACTTTGGTAAGATGAAGAAAGTTAATTAACTTTAATATGTAAAGTTAATGATTTGAAGCAACTTTCTTTGGATTTCCATATGTGCATATGCGAGAAAATCTGTTTTATACCTATATATAATTGTGAAATTTTTCAAAATGCACTGCCGTTATGGCTTTATGTCAACTTTAGTAAGATGAAGAACTTAAGTATATAAAGTTAATGATTTGACGCAACTTGATATGGATTTCTAAATGTGTATATGCAAGGAAATCGGTTTTGTACCTAAATGTAAAATTATGAAATTTTTCCAAATACACTGCCGTTATGGCTTTATGTAAACATTGGTAAGATGGATAAAGTTAATTTACTTTAATATGTACAGTTAATGATTTGAAGCAACTTGTTCTGCATTTCTAAATGTGTATATGCAAGGAAATCGGTTTTGTACCTAAATGTAAAATTATGAAATTTTTCCAAATACACTGCCGTTATGGCTTTATGTAAACAATGTAAGATGAAGAAAGTTAATTAACTTTAATATGTGAAGTTAATGATTTAAGGCAACTTTCTATGGATTTCTATATGTTTATATGCGAGAAAATCGGTTTTATACCTAAATGTAAAATTGTGGAATTTTTCCAAATGCACTGCCATCATGGCTTTCTGTCAACTTTAGTAAGATGAAGAAAGATAATTAACTTTAATATGCGAAGATTACGATTTGAGACAAATTAGAATGGATTTCTTAATGTGTATATGCTACAAAATCGGTTTTATACCTTAATGTATAATTATGGAATTTTTCCAAATGCACTCCCGATATGGCTTTATGTAACTTTAGTAAAATGAAGAACGTTAATTATTTTTATTATGTAAAGTTAATGATTTGAGAAAACTTGTTATTGATTTCTAAATGTGTATATAAAAGAAACTCGCTTTTATACCTAAATGTATTATTATGAATTTTTTCCAAATACACTGCCGTTATGGCTTAATGTCAACTTTAGCAAGATGAAGAAAGTTAAATAACTTTAATACGTAAAGTTAATGATTTGAAGCAACTTGATATGGATTTCTAAATGTGTATATGCAAGGAAATCGGTTTTATACCTAAATGTAAAATTGTGGAATTTTTACAAATGCACTGCCGTTATGGTTAATGATTTGAAGCAACTTGATATGGATTTCTAAATGTGTATATGCAAGGAAATCGGTTTTATACCTAAATGTAAAATTGTGGAATTTTTACAAATGCACTGCCGTTATGGATTTATGTCAACTTTAGTAAGATGACGAACATTAATTAACTTTATTATGTAAAGTTAATGATTTGAAGCAACCTGCTATGGATTTCCATATGTGTATATACAAGAAAATCGATTTTATACCTTAATGTATAATTATGAATTTTTTCCAAATACACTGCCGGTATGGCTTTATGTCAACTTTTGTAAGATGAAGAAAGTTAATTAACTGTAATATGTAAAGTTAATGATTTGAAGCAACTTTCTATGGATTTCCATATGTGCATATGTGCATATGCGAGAAAATCGGTTTTATACCTAAATATATAATTGTGGAATTTTTCAAAATGCACTGCCGTAATGGCTTTATGTCAACTTTCGTAAGATGAAGAACGATAATTAACTTTTTTATGTAAAGTTAATGATTTGGGAAAACTTGGTATGGATTTCCATATGTATATATACAAAAAAATCGATTTTATACCTAAATGTATAATTATGAATTTTTTCCAAATACACTGCCGTTATGGCTTTATGTCAACTTTGGTAAGAAGAAGAAAGATAATTAACTTTGATATGCGAAGATTACGACTTGAGGCAACTCGATATGGATTTCTTAATGTGTATATGCAAGAAAATCGGTTTTATACCTTAACGTAAAATTATGGAATTTTTCCAAATGTACTGCCGTTATGGCTTTATGTCAACTATAGTAAGAAGAAGAAAGTTATATAACTTCATTATGTAAAGTTAATGATTTGAAGAATCTTGATATGGATTTCTAAATGTGTATATGCAAGGATATCGGTTTTATACCTAAATGTAAAACTATGGAATTTTTTCAAATGCACGGCCGTTATGGTTTTATATCAACTTTAGTAAGATGAAGAAAGTTAATTAACTTTAGTAAGTAAAGTTAATGCTTTGAAACAACTTGATATGGATTTCTAAATGTGTTTATACGAGAAAATCGATTTAATCCTTAAATGTATTATTATGAAATTTTTCAAAATACACGGCCGTCATGGCTTTATGTCAACTTTAGTAAGATGAAGAAAGTTAATTAACTTTAATATGTAAAGTTAATGATTTGAAAAAACTTGATATGGATTTCTAAATGTGTATATGCAAGGAAATCGGCTTTATACCTAAATGTAAAATTATGAAAATTTTCCAAATACACTGCCGTTATGGCCTTATGTAAACATTGGTAAGATAAAGAAAGTTAATTAACTTTAATATGTAAGTTTATTGATATGAAGCAACTTGTTCTGGATTTCTTTATGTGTATATATGTACTAGAAAATCGATTCTATACCTAAATGTAAATATGTGGTATTTTTCCAAATGCACTGCTTTTATGGATTTATGTCAACTTTAGTAAGATTAGATAAGTTTTACACTTACGTTTTCACTCCGGAAAGAAGATTCTCTGTACACAATGCGTTGTTTTTTAAAAAAATGGGATCACAATTTTATTTGATGAAATGACGAATGATACAATACCACTCTCCCTGGTCGAACACCAGTGGAGGCGTGAGACTTATGTTTACACAATTAGATAGGAGACACCTGTAACTTATGTTATTAGATGTGGATTGAACTGCTGCGCCGAAGGACGCCAGATGTAACAGGATGCCCTCCGCTGCGTGCCGAAGATCGCCAGATTTAAAAGGATGCCCTCCGCAGCGTGTCGAAGATCGCCAGATTGAAAAAGGATGATTTTTGAAAATGTATAAAGTTGCGTAGATTGCGTGCCGAACACGAAAACGATATAAAATTGCTTTGATAGTGTGACGAATATGAAAATGTACAAAGTCGCGTGAATTGCGTGCCGAGGATGAAAAACTGATATAAAATTGCTTTGATTGCGTGCCGAAGATGAAAAACGATAGATGGAAACTCGAAGCTGCGTATAGCAATGTCCGCCGATGTTATTCGCTCAAAAGTCGTGATCGAAAAGGGACGCTTCTTTTAGGACGAGCCCTTTTTTGCTCGTTGGGCTGTGGAGAGTTATGGTGGGTTGATGTACGGCGTGTATTGGTGTGTGTGTGTGGGTGTAGACTGCTGCTTCCAACGATGTTGACGATGAGTGTGGTCTCCAAATGTGGAGAGTGTGCCAGCGTTGCTTTTTGATCGACAGAGTTGCTTTATGCGTGGTGTGTTGTGGGGTGTAGTGCTGTATGAGGGCGGAAGGCTTAACTCATTTAGCCATCCCGGCCCCCTTAGGCGAATGTTCAGCCTAGCAATCGTTGGAGTTGTTGCAACGTTGCAACAACGTTGCTAAGTCCGGACTTGCGCCGATAGTGTGGCCGTTGACGATGGCGCCTGATGGGTACTGCGCTTCGCGGACGCCATAGACGGGGCTCAGGAGGTGGTGGCGGTCTTCGTCGTCGTGTCACACGGCTGGA
>NW_024395429.1:0-5069 GCF_016617805.1 Bactrocera tryoni | reverse complement strand
GTAACGGCAGTGCATTTGGAAGAATTCGACAATTTTATATTCAGGTATAAAGTCGATTTTCTTGCACGTACTCAGTTAGCAGTTGGTATTGAGTTGATTTAAATCATTAACATCGTATACTTAAGGTAATTAACTTTCTTAATCTTGCTGAAGTTGACATAAAGCCATAACGGCAGTGCCTTTTGAAGAATTCGACAATCTTATATTCAGGTATAAAGTCGATTTTCTTGTATATACACATTTAGCAGTCAATATTGAGTTGCTTTAAATCATTAACATCAAATATTTAAGATAATTAACCTTCTTCATCTTGCTGAAGTTGACATAAAGCCATACCAGCAGTGCATTTGGAAGAATTCGACAATGTTATATTCAGGTATAAAGTCGATTTTCTTGTATATACACATTAAGCAGTCGATATTGAGTTGCTTTAAGTCACTAATTTGACCAACTTAAGTCATTTAACTTTCTTCATCTTACCGAAGTTGACGTAAAGCCGTAACGGGAGTGCATTTGGAAGAATTCGACAATCTTATATTCAGGTATAAAGCCGATTTTCTTGTATATACAAATTTAGCAGTCGATATTGAGTTGCTTTAAATCATTAACATCAAATATTTAAGATAATTAACCTTCTTCATCTTGCTGAAGTTGACATAAAGCCATAACGGCAGTGCATTTGGAAGAATTCGACAATCTTATATTCAGGTATAAAGTCCATTTTCTTGTATATACACATTAAGCGGTCGATATTGAGCTGCTTCAAATCATTACTTTAACATATTTAAGTTAATTTGCCTTCTTCATCTTACTGAAGTTGACATAAAGCCATAACGGCAGTGCATTTGGAAGAATTCGACAATCTTATATTCAGGTATAAAGTAGATTTTCTTGTATATACACATTTAGCAGTCAATATTGAGTTGCTCCAAATCATAAAGATCAAATATTTAAGATAATTTACCTTCTTCATCTAGCTGAAGTTGACATAAAGCCATAACGGCAGTGCATTTGGAAGAATTCGACAATCTTATATTTAGGTATAAAGTCGATTTTCTTGTATATACACATTTAGCAGTCGATATTGAGTTGCTTCAAATCATTAACATCAAATATTTAAGTTAATTAACCTTCTTCATCTTGCTGAGATTGACATAAAGCCATAACGGCAGTGCATTTGGAAGAATTCGACAATCTTATATTCAGGTATAAAGTCGATTTTCTTTTCTATACACATTTAGTAGTCGATATTGATTTGCTTTAAGTCATTATTGTAACTTATTTAAGTTAATTAGCCTTCTTCATCTTGGTGAAGTTGACATAAGGCCATAACGGCAGTGCACTTGGAAGAATTCGACAATCTTATATTGAGGTATAAAGTCGATTTTCTCGTATATACACATTTAGCAGTCGATATTGAGTTGCTTCAAATCATTAGCATCCAATATTTAAGTTAATTAACGTTCTAGATCTTGCTAAAGTTGACACTAAGCCATAACGGCAGTGCATTTGGAAGAATTCGACAATCTTATATTCAGGTATAAAGTCGATTTTCTTGTATATACACATTTAGCAGTCAATAATGAGTTGACTCTAATCATCAACATAAAATATTTAAGATAATTAACCTTCTTCATCTTGCTGAAGCTGGCATAAAGCCATAACGGCAGTACATTTTAAAGAATTCGGCAATCTTATATTCAAGTATAAAGTCGATTTTCTTGTATATACACATTAAGCAGTCGTTATTGAGTTGCTTTAAGTCACTAATTTGACCAACTTAAGTCATTTAACTTTCTTCATCTTGCCGAAGTTGACGTAAAGCCGTAACGGGAGTGCATTTGGAAGAATTCGACAATCTTAAATTCAGGTATAAAGCTGATTTTCTTGTATATACAAAATTAGCAGTCGATATTGAGTTGTCTTAAATCATTAACATCAAATATTTAAGATAATTTACCTTCTTTATCTTGCTGAAGTTGACATAAAGCTAACGGCAGTGCATTTGGAAGAATTCGACAATCTTATATTCAGGTATAAAGTCGGTTTTCTTGTATATACACATTTATCAGTCGATATTGAGTTGCTTTAAGTCACTAATTTGACCAACTTAAGTTATTTAACCTTCTTCATCTTACCAAAGATGACGTAAGGCCGTAACGGCAGTGCATTTGGAAGAATTCTACAATTGTATATTCAGGTATAAAGTCGATTTTCTTGCACGTACACAGTTAGCAGTCGATATTGAGTTGCTTTAAATCATTAACATCAAATACTTAAGTTAATTAACTTTCTTCATCTTGCTGAAGTTGACATAAAGCCATAACGGCAGTGCATTTTGAAGAATTCGACAATCTGATATTCAGGTATAAAGTCGATTTTCTTGTATATACACATTTAGCAGTCAATATTGAGTTGCTTTAAATCATTAACATCAAATATTTAAGATAATGAACCTTCTTCATCTTGCTGAAGTTGACATAAAGCCATACCGGCAGTGCATTTGGAAGAATTCGACAATGTTATATTCAGGTATAAAGTCCATTTTCTTGTATATACACATTTAGCAGTCAATATTGAGTTGCTTTAAATCATTAACATCAAATATTTAAGTCATTAATTTAACATATTTAAGTTAACTAGCCTTCTTCATCTTACCGAAGTTGACGGAAAGCCATAACGGCAGGGCATTTGGAAGAAATCGACAATCTTATATTCAGTTATAAAGACGATTTTCTTGTATATACACATTTAGCAGTCAATAATGAGTTGATTCTAATCATCAACATAAAATATTTAAGATAATTAACCTTCTTCATCTTGCTGAAGCTGGCATAAAGCCATAACGGCAGTACATTTAAAAGAATTCGGCAATCTTATATTCAAGTATAAAGTCGATTTTCTTGTATATACACATTTAGCAGTCAATATTGAGTTGATTCTAATCATCAACATGAAATATTTAAGATAATTAACCTTCTTCATCTTGCTGAAGTTGACATAAAGCCATACCGGCAGTGCATTTGTAAGAATTCGACAATGTTATATTCAGGTATACAGTCGATTTTCTTGTATATACACATTTAGCAGTCGATATTGAGTTGCTTTAAGTCACTAATTTGACCAACTTAAGTTATTTAACCTTCTTCATCTTACCGAAGTTGACGTAAGGCCGTAACGGGAGTGCATTTGGAAGAATTCGACAATCTTATATTCAGGTATAAAGTCGATTTTCTTGCACGTACTCAGTTAGCAGTCGGTATTGAGTTGCTTTAAATCATTAACATCGAATACTTAAGGTAATTAACTTTCTTAATCTTGCTGAAGTTGACATAAAGCCATAACGGCAGTGTCTTTTGAAGAATTCGACAATCTTATATTCAGGTATAAAGTCGATTTTATTGTATATACACATTTAGCAGTCAATATTGAGTTGCTTTAAATCATTAACATCAAATATTTAAGATAATTAACCTTCTTCATCTTGCTGAAGTTGACATAAAGCCATAACGGCAGTGCCTTTTGAAGAATTCGACAAGGCTGTATTCAGATATAAAGTCGATTTTCTTGTATATACACACATACCAGTCAATATTGAGTTGCTTTAAATCATTACATCAAATATTTAAGATAATTAACCTTCTTCATCTTGCTGAAGTTGACATAAAGCCATACCAAAAGTGCATTTGGAAGAATTCGACAATGTTATATTCAGGTATAAAGTCGATTTTCTTGTATATACACATTAAGCAGTCGATATTGAGTTGCTTTAAGTCACTAATTTGACCAACTTAAGTCATTTAACTTTCTTCATCTTACCGAAGTTGACGTAAAGCCGTAACGGGAGTGCGTTTGGAAGAATGCGACAATCTTATATTCAGGTATAAAGCCGATTTTCTTGTATATACAAATTTAGCAGTCGATATTGAGTTGCTTTAAATCATTAACATCAAATATTTAAGATAATTAACCTTCTTCATCTTGCTTAAGTTGGCATTAAGCCATACCGGCAGTGCATTTCGGAGAACTCGACAATTTTATATTCAGGTATAAAGTCGATTTTCTTGCACGTACACAGTTAGTAGTCAACATTGAGTTGCTTCAAATCATCGACATGAAATATTTAAGATAATTAACCTTCTTCATGTTGCTGAAGCTGACATAAAGCCATAACGGCAATGCATTTGGGAGAATTCCACAATTTTATATTCAGGTATAAAGTCGATTTTCTTGCACGTACACAGTTAGCAGTCGATATGGAGTTGCTTTAAATCATTAATTTAACATGTTTAAGTTAACTAGCCTTCTTCATCTTACTGAAGTTGGCAGAAAGCCATAACGGCAGTGCATTTGGAAGAATTTGACAATCTTATATTCAGGTATAAAGTCGATTTTCTTGTATATACACATTTAGCAGTCAATATTGAGTTGAGTCTAATCATCAACATGAAACAGTTAAGATAATTAACCTTTTTCATGTTGCTGAAGCTGACATAAAGCCATAACGGCAATGCATTTGGGAGAATTCCACAATTTTGTATTCAGGTATAAAGTCAATTTTCTTGCACGTACGCAGTTAGCAGTCGATATGAAGTTGCTCTAAATCATTAATTTAACATATTTAAGTTAACTAGCCTTCTTCATCTTACTGAAGTTGGCATAAAGCCATAAGGGTTGTGTATTTGGAAGAATTCGACAATTTTATATTCAGGTATAAAGTCGATTTTCTTGCACGTACACAGTTAGCAGCCGATGTTGAGTTGCTTTAAGTCATTAACATCAAATATTTAAGGTAATTAACTTTCTTCATCTTGCTGAAGTTGACATAAAGCCATAACGGCAGTGCATTTGGGAGAATTCGACAATTTTATATTCAGGTATAAATTCGATTTTCTTGCACGTACACAGTTAGCAGTCAATATGGAGTTGCTCTAAATCATTAATTTATCACATTTAAGTTAACTAGCCTTCTTCATCTTATTGAAGTTGGCATAAAGCCATAACGGCAGTGCATTTGGAAGAATTCGACAATCTTATATTCAGGTATAAAGTCGATTTTCTTTTATATA
>NW_024395428.1:0-4680 GCF_016617805.1 Bactrocera tryoni | reverse complement strand
GAAGTTTACATAAAGCCATAACGCCAGTGCATTTAGAAGAATTCCACAATCTTATATTGAGGTATAAAGTTGATTTTCTTGTATATACACATTTAGCAATCGATATTGAGTTGCTTGAAATCATTAGTTTAACATATTTAAGTTCTTTTAGCTACTTCATCTTACTGAAGTAGACATAACGAAATAACGGCAGTGCATTTGGAAGAATTCCGCAATCCTATATTAAGATATAAAGTCGCTTTTCTTGTATATACATATTTAGCAATCGATATTGAGTTGCTTCAAATCATTAGTTTAACATATTTAAGTTCACTTCTCTTCTTCATCTTACTGAAGCGGACATTACGCCTTAACGGCAGTGCATTCGGAAGAATTCCACAATCTTAAATTAAGGTAAAAATCGATTTTCTTGTTTATTCACATTTAGAAATCGATATTGAGTTGCTTCAAATTCTTTACTTCACTTATTTAAGTTAATTAACATTCTTCATCTTACTGAAGTTTACATAAGGCCATAAGGGCAGTGCATTTAGAAGAACTCCACAATCCTTTATTTAAGGTATAAAGTCGATTTTCTTGTATATTCACATTTAGCAATCGATATTGAGTTGCTTCAAAACATTAGTTTAACATACTTAAGTTCTCTTACCTTCTTCGTCTTACTGAAGTAGACATAACGCCATAACGGCAGTGCATTTTGAAGAATTCTACAATCTTATATTAAGGTATAAATCGATTTTCTTGTTTATTCACATTTAGCAATCGATATTGAGTTGCTTCAAATCGTTTACTTCTCTTATTTAAGTTAATTAACATTCTTCATCTTACTGAAGTTTACATAAGGCCATAAGGGCAGTGCATTTAGAAGAACTCCACAATCCTTTATTTAAGGTATAAAGTCGATTTTCTTGTATATTCACATTTAGCAATCGATATTGAGTTGCTTCAAAACATTAGATTTACATACTTAAGTTCTCTTACCGTCTTCATCTTACTGAAGTAGACATAACGCCATAACGGCGGTGCATTTGAAAGAATTCCACAATCTTATATTAAGGTATAAAGTTGATTTTCTTGTATACCCACATTAAGCAATCGATATTGAGTTGCTTCAAATCATTGGTTTAACACATTTAAGTTCTTTTAGCTTCTTCATCTTACTGAAGTAGACATAACGAAATAACGGCAGTGCATTTGGAAGAATTCCACAATCTTAAATTAAGGTATAAATCGATTTTCTTGTTTATTCACATTTAGCAATCGATATTGAGTTGCCTCAAATCGTTTACTTCTCTTATTTAAATTAGTTAACATTCTTAATCTTACTAAAGTTGACATAAAGCCATAACGACAGTGCATTTTGAAGAATTCTACAATCGTATATTAAGGTATAAAATCCATTTTCTTATATATTCACATTTAGAAGTCGATATTTAGTTGCTTCTAATCATTAGTTTAACATACTTAAGTTCACTTACCCTCTTCATCTTACTGAAGTGGACATAAAGCCGTAACGGAAGTGCATTTGGAAGAATTCCACAAACCTATATTAAGGTATAAGGTCGATTTTCTTGTATATTCACATTAAGCAATCGATATTGAGTTGCTTCAAATCATTAGTTTAACATATTTAAGTTAATTTACCTTCTTCATCTTACTGAAGTGGACAAAACCCATAACGGCAGTGCATTTGGAAGAATTCCACAATCTTATATTAAGGTATAAAATCCATTTTCTTATATATTCACATTTAGAAGTCGATATTTAGTTGCTTCAAATCATTAGTTTAGCATACTTAAGTTCACTTACCCTCTTCATCTTACTGAAGTGGACATAAAGCCGTAACGGAAGTGCATTTGGAAGAATTCCACAAACCTGTATTAAGGTATAAGGTCGAGTTTCTTGTATATTCACATTAAGCAATCGATATTGAGTTGCTTCAAATCATTAGTTTAACATATTTAAGTTAATTTACCTTCTTCATCTTACTGAAGTGGACAAAAGCCATAACGGCAGTGCATTTGGAAGAATTCCACAATCTTATATTAAGGTATAAAATCCATTTTCTTATATATTCACATTTAGAAGTCGATATTTAGTTGCTTCAAATCATTAGTTTAACATACTTAAGTTCACTTACCCTCTTCATCTTACTGAAGTGGACATGAAGCCATAACGGCAGTGCATTTGGAAGAATTCCACAATCCTATATTAAGGTATAAAGTCGATTTTCTTGTATATTCACATTAAGCAATCGATATTGAGTTGCTTCTAATCATTAGTTTAACATATTTAAGCTCATTTACTTTCTTTATCTTACTGAAGTGAACATAAAGCCATAACGGCAGTGCATTTGGAAGAATTCCACAATCTTATATTAAGGTATAAAATCGATTTTCTTATATATTCATATTTAGAAGTCGATATTTAGTTGCTTCAAATCATTAGTTTAACATACTTAAGTTCACTTACCCTCTTCATCTTACTGAAGTGGACATAAAGCCGAAACGGCAGTGCATTTGGAAGAATTCCACAATCCTTTATTAAGGTATAAAGTCGATTTTCTTGTATATTCACATTAAGCAATCGATATTGAGTTGCTTCTAATCATTAGTTTAACATATTTAAGTTCATTTACCTTCTTTTTCTTTCTGAAGTGGACAAAAGCCAAAACGGCAGTGCATTTTGAAGAATTTTACAATCCTATATTATGGTATAAAGTCGATTTCCTTGTACACTCGTGGCCACGCAAACCTTACCCCTATACTTTCTTAATTTTTTTTTTTGGACTTTTTCGTTCGTTCGGGATTTTCTTCAAATTTGTTTTTTTTTATGTTTTTTGTAAATATAAGTAAACTAAATTAAATTATCAAATTATAATTATAGTTTTTAATTTATTATGTTTAATGAGTAAAAGACAAATTAGCTTTTCTGTGCTTATACAAAAGCGGCCGATTTTATTGTTTTTAAGGTGGTACACCTACGAAACTTCGAGTTTCAATTAAAAAAAAAATAAAATAAAATATTAATTTCAAATATAGTGTAAATGAAATTAAATTAAAAAGGTAAAATATATAATTTTTTCAACGCATTTCAGGCTCATACATTTCGAGCTCATTTTGTAAAGCTCGCAATTTTTCAATTGATTTATCTAAAGCTGAATGTGTTTTGTTTTTAATTCTTAATATTTTTGACTAATAACATGTCATTAACTTATTTCTAATTAAAAAAACTTCTATTCCGTGAAAAGTACCGCTATAAAATGTAGTCAAATATGCACAATACTTGAAAATGTTGAGTGGTAAGGTTTGCGTGGCCACGAGTGTATATTCATATTAAGCAATCGATATTGAGTTGCTTCAAATCGTTAATTTCACTTATTTAAGTTAGTTAACATTCTTCATCTTACTGAAGTTTACATAAAGCCATAACAGTAGTGCATTTGGAAGAATTCCACAATCTTATATTAAGGTATAAAGTCCATTTTCTTATATATTCACATTTAGAAGTCCATATTGAGTTGCTTCAAATCATTAGTTTAACATATTTAAGTTCTTTTAGCTTCTTCATCTTACTGAAGTAGACATAACGAAATAACGGCAGTGCATTTGGAAGAATTCCACAATCTTAAAATAAGGTATAAATCGATTTTCTTGTTTATTCACATTTAGCAATCGATATTGAGTTGCTTCAAATCGTTTACTTCACTTATTTAAGTTAATTAACATTCTTCATCTTACTGAAGTTTACATAAAGCCATAACGGCAGTGCATTTAGAAGAATTCCACAATCTTATATTAAGGTATAAAGTTGATTTTCTTGTATATTCACATTAAGCAATCGATATTGAGTTGCCTCAAATCATTAGTTTAACATATTTAAGTTAATTTACCTTCTTCATCTTACTGAAGTGGACAAAAGCCATAACGGCAGTGCATTTGGAAGAATTCCACAATCCTATATTAAGGTATAGAGTCGATTTTCTTGTATATTCAGATTTAGCAATCGATATTTAGTTGCTTCAAATCATAAGCTTAACATATTTAAGTTCTCTTACCTTCTTCATCTTACCGAAGTGGACATAAAGCCATAACGGCAGTGCATTTGGAAGAATTCCACAATCCTTTATTAACTTATAAAGTCGATTTTCGTATATATTCACATTAAGCAATCGATATTGAGTTGCTTCTAATCATTAGTTTAACGTATTTAAGTTCATTTACCATCTCCAACTTTCTGAAGTGGACAAAAGCCAAAACGGCAGTGCATTTAGAAGAATTCCACAATCTTATATTAAGGTATAAAGTTGATTTTCTTGTATATACACATTGTGCAATCGATATTGAGTTGCTTCGAATCATTAGTTTAACATATTTAAGTTCACTTACCCTCTTCATCTTACTGAAGTGGACATTACGCCATAACGGCAGTGCAATCGGAAGAATTCCACAACCCTCTATTAAGGTATAAATCGATTTTCTTGTTTATTCACATTTAGCAATCGATATTGAGTTGCTTCAAATCGTTTACTTCACTTATTTAGGTTAATTAACATTCTTCATCTTACTGAAGTTTACATAAAGCCATAACGGCAGTGCCTTTAGAAGAATTCCACAATCCTTTATTTAAGGTGTAAAGTCGATTTTCTTGTTTATTCACATTTAGCATTCGATATTGAGT